>NW_024070202.1:31414111-31597570 GCF_014754425.2 Oryx dammah | reverse complement strand
TTACTGAGCAGCACAGCCCCCTTAAGATGCAAGGACAGCCTTCCCTCGGTATCTGTTGGGGTCTGCTCCCAGGACCTCCATGGATATTAAAATCCATGGATGCCTGAGTTTCATGTATAAAGTGGTGTGCTATGTGTTACAGGGGGTTCTTTCTTTAATCTCCCATGCCCCTTCTGTTTCATCATCTGCTTTGATCTGATACGTGAGAACTTTACCATCACTGGGTTGCACAAATGGGTATTTACATCATAAAATAATCAGATTTTATCTTATTTTGCAAAAATACACTTAGGAGGGAAAAAGAGTCTGGTGTTTCTGGGCCTTTGGGCATCGAGCTGGGCAGGGATGCTAGTGGTGAGGAGGGAAGCTGAGTGGGGGAGCATCGTCCTTCTCTCTTCTGTCCCCCCCTCTTATGCTCCCCACTGTTTGCCTGTCTCCCATGTCACTCCTCTGCACCAGGTGCCAGCAGGGTGGACCTGGGGCTCCTCAGGAGACAGGAAGTCTTCTGAATTCTCAGGTAGGCAGTGGGAGAGTCCCTGAAGCTGTGGGTCTGGAGAAGAGCAGGACCAGATCGGGGTTGTAGAAGGAGAACCCTGGCGTTGACAGAAGATCAGATACTGGAGGAGAAGCAGAGACAAGCTGGTTAAACTATGTTATGGAGGTGAGAGCCTCCCAGAAAGGCTTGTGGGGAAGAAAGCAGGAAAGCAGAGCGGAGGCGGATGTGGTGATGGAAAGACGAGGAATGACCATAGGGTGACGTGAAGCCAAGTGGTGAGAGGCACTGGAGTACCACTGAGGGCAGGAGACAGGAGAAGGTCACTGGAAGTTATGTCGAGTTTGAGGGCCTCGTAAGATCCCATGTGAGTGTAAACACTGTTCTGAGATTGCCACCTAGAGCCTTGTTGAAGGCAGCTGGAAGCACAGGGTGAGCTCAGGGAAGATTCAGGGGCTAGAGAAAGACTTGAGAGTTCTGGGTATAGATTGTGGCGATTGAGGGGATAAAAACGGGACATGAGCTGGAGGACGGCACTCAGGAGACCATTACTCTGACTCTCTTAGATGTGCTTCCTTGAGAAACGTTTCTGCCAGGGGTATGTTTTGTGCTGGAAGCACGCTGAAAGATAGTTTTGCTTGAACAGAGATGAAGTTATTTGTCACTGAACTCGCAGCAGCTTGGCTGTTGCTCATTGCATAGCCCCCGTCAGTCACACACACTAGAGCTTCCCTTGGAGTTTTGAGTTCCTTTCGGCAGTTTGTTCAAAATACATTCACAACAGAATCTGTGTCAATGGGGAATACGTCATGCACATGAACTCATCCTTCAGGTGTCTGCTGGGGGCTGAGCAAGAGATGGCACCACCAGCTGCTCTTCACCACAGACACCGATGGGGCCTTGAAGTCCTTGGTGGTGCTCTTGTATCTAACGTTCTCAGCTCCTAATTTCCTCTCAGATCTGTTCTGTCACCCCAGCATAATCTTATAAACCTGCTTTGGTGGCTTAGGTTATAAAGGGTTCCAGTCTCTTCTCAGTGTAACTTCATGTGTATGGAAACCTTGTAAGTAGATTGTTTTAATAATAAAGCTTATTGTTTGAAATGTTCATTATCAAGGTTATGTTTCAGAGACTTTGCTGCACCAAGAATTAAGTTATTGGGCAACATGCCTGCTCTGCTCCATACCTGTGACATGCCATTCTTGTAAAGGTGGTAGTTTGTAATTCATTCCTCTGACCTGAAGGGTGGGACTTTTTCCTTTGAAAGGGTTTAGTAACTTTTACAGAAACTGGAAGCCAGTGCCAGCACTGATCTGACTGCTTTTCCTTTCTCAAAGAGCCTCTTCCTAGTTCTCTTAGAAGCCAGGAGAAGCCCTTCTGCCCCGCAAGGCTTGCACTCATGCTGGCCCACTGCAGTTTCTGAGATTGAAATCCATCAGTGGACTGCAGTGCCATGGTGCTGCTCTGCAGAGCAATTACCACCAACCCCCTCCCAGTCCACAGAAGGTGCCGAAAGGAATTGCTTGTGGAAATAGATCTGGGAGACAATTACATAAATTCAGTTGGCGTTAGTCAGTGTTTTTCCCTTTGACCAGGTCAGAAGAAAGAAATGTAATTTTTATAAGGTTTGTTTGAAGTAGATTTTATGTGTTAGCAATGTACATTTGTGTGGTGAAAAATATTTCATGAATTACATTAGAAAGGTGATTTTTATAAACAAACTGATATCACACTGTGTAAATGTTGTTTGTCTCCTTAGTTATTTAACATATGCATAATTTTCTTCTCAACTGGGCTGTGGTCTCATAAAAAAGAACAAAGTGCTCCTGCTATTGCAATCCATATAATTCCTGTCACAGGACAAGGCTTATAACAGACTATTTCCTAATAAATTTGTTTGTCGGCTAGAACTCAGATATAGTAGAAAATTCATGTTTCATATTTTCAGAATCTGGATTTAATTTAGACTGACCAGGAATTTCAGTACTTACCCACATTATATTTGCCCTCTGCTTATTCTCTGTTCATACCCATGTTAGTAAATTTAGTATGTCAGGATTATTCTTCGATTCATTTGGAGAGCAGTAACAGTCCTCAAGGTGTAATTGATGTGTGGGAAAGAGGTTCTTGCTGATTGATTTTGAAGGAATCGTTGGGCTGCCACAAGTTGCGTTCCTGCAGTATTATTGTCGCCATGTTACTCACGTAGGTTACCTTCACTAATGTATGAAGCAATAATGCTATTCTTTACCCTGTATTCCCCATAACTCAGTGAATAAATTTGAGCAACCAAAGCTAAAGTGTAATTTATTCTTTGTTTTTCAAAGATCTCATCAGAAAATTGAAGACTCAGAAGAGAGCAGTGATGAAATTCTTGCCCGTCTAACGTCTGCGGTAAGGCCATGCGATTTCCCTGCCCAGGAGTGCAGAAATAATGCGGGGTCTTGGAAGGGAGGCACTCTGGGTAGTGATGGAGAGAGACGCTTGCCCCGTGGCTGCTCGTCACTGTGGGAGGCCCAAGTCAGGGCGAAAGGAGACAGTGGCATTAACTTGCTCTGTTCTCAGGCAGCGTCTCTGCAATATTACAAATACCGTTGATGGAAAGTTCCTGGAACCTTAAAGAAGGACTTTAAAAAAAAAATACTGTATGACTTAACCTAGGGAAAGCTGTGACCTACTGCACAATGGAGAAAGGACTTTATGTTTCATTAGGAAAAAAAAGATCACCTCAGCCAACAGATCAGTTCTTCAGTTTTTAATGTACTGGATTACAACATTTTCATTATGTCTTTTAAAGCCATTAATTAGAGTTAGTAATTAACCTGCTGGTTGAGGGAAAGCTTATCCCCTTCTTCCCAAAAGAAGCTGGCCATGATCACTAATCATTAAACTCTGGTTGTTGACAGGCTCTAGCAATCCTATCTCACAAAATCTAGCCTTCCCAAAGCTTCTTGAGTGCTTCTTTAACTGTATTGAAAAAATGGTGCTTGCTGAAAATCATGCTGGATTGGGTTATGTATGTGAAATGAAACTGATCTTGTATAGTTTCACACCCCAAGTTTTGGCATTTAGGCACAGCTTGAAAGTTAAAAGTTGTCTTTCCTACTCTTCTAGAATGTAGCTTAGAATGTAATTTGGAATGTAGCTAAAAAAAGTAATTTTTGGCTAAATATAGTAATGAGTAGTATAAAATTTCACATGCAATGGAATCTTGACAACATATTAATAATATATATTTAACATGACCTTTGCAATTTAAAGGGCTTCCCTAGTGGCTCAGATAGTAAAGAATCTGCCTGTAATGAGGAGACCAGGGTTTGATCCCTGGGTCGGGAAGATCCCCAGGAGAAGGGAATGGCAACTTATTCCAGTATTCTTGCCTGAGAAATCCCATGGACAGAGAAGCCTGGCGGGCTACAGGCCATGAAGTTGCAAAGAGTGGGACACAGCTGAGTGGCTGACACTTCACTTGCAGTTTAAAACATTGACCAAAAAGGAGTACCTGTGGGTTGCAAAGTCATTAATAACCATCTGTTTAAAAAAACCCACTCACTATGTACCAAATACTGTGTTAAATATTGTGTGTTTGTATGTGTGTGTACACATTACACTTCACTACAGCGTTATCTCTGTTTTATAGACATGAAAGCTTCTAGAGGTTAATGTAACTTGCCCAAGGTCACCCATCTAAAAAGGATCAGAGCCAGGATCTAAACTCAGAATTTTCTACTTCTTAGTCATATTCTCCTAATCACTGGGCCTCATTTTTAAAATAATGTAATATAGTAGGTAAGTTTCAGAAGCAGTGAATATGTAAGATGTTCTTACAGCCATACCAGGAAGAAAGGCACATTAAAAAGCTAGCTTATAAAACAACTGACAGCTGAGCACCAACCATCATAGTGTATGATAATAAATCCAAGAACAGTAACAGAGAGCTTGGTTGAAGAGACTGGACTTGAATCAGCATTGAAAGCGGTCAGGCTGTGAGCAGGTGCAGGATGTGTACTCTAGCTGTGGGATTTAATAAAGAAAAGTAAAATACTTTTTAAACAACAGATTAACATGATGTAGACATTTAAGACTGGAGAAGGCAATGGCACTCCACTCCAGTACTCTTGCCTGGAAAATCTCGTGGATGGAGGAGCCTGGAAGGCTGCAGTCCATGGGGTCGCTGAGGGTCAAACACGACTGAGCGACTTCACTTTCACTTTTCACTTTCATGCATTGGAGAAGGAAATGGCAACCCACTCCAGCGTTCTTGCCTTGAGAATCCCAGGGATGGGGGAGCCCGGTGGGCTGCCGTCTATGGGTTCGCACAGAGTCAGACACGACTGAAGTGACTTCGTAGTAGTTGGATGAAAATGTAGTTTGAGAGAATGATGAAAACCTAGTTTCTGGTGGTTTTTTGGGAATCCACAAGAAAAAGGAGCATAAAGAATTGTCTAAAAATCAGTAGGACTAGGTAAATGTAGAGGAGGAGTCAAGTAATCAAAGCTGTGAACTTAATGGAAAAGTGATGAAACTCTTAGGAAGTTGAGTAAAATATATGGAAGGAGAGATGACATAATTTTGGACACGCTGAGTTTGAGGACATAAGGGTGTAGAAATATTCGGGAAACACCTGGAGACGTGAATCTGGAACTCAGAAAGGTCAGGACTGGAGTTATGGGAACCAGTCCAGGTTGTTGATTGAAGAGCAGAGTGGAAGATGCAGTCTTGGGCAGCACCCAAGATAAGAGGGAGGTAGGGAGATGAGGCTTAAAACTCAACATTTTAAAAACTAAAATCATGGCATTTAGTCCCATCACTTCATGGCAAATAGATGGGGAAAAAATGGAAACTGGGACAGACTTTATTTTCTTGTGCTCCAAAATCACTGCAGACAGTGACTGCAGCCATGAAATTAAAAGCCACTTGCTCCTTGGAAGAAAAGCTATGACAAACCTAGATAGCGTATGAAAAAGTAGAGACATCACTTTGCAACAAAGGACCGTCTAGTCAAAGCTGTTGTTTTTCTCAGTGCTCATGTACAGATGTGAGTGTTGGACCATAAAGAATGCTGAGCACCGAAGAATTGATCTGTTCAAACTGTGGTGCTGGACAAGACTCCTGAGAGTCCCTTGGACTGCGAGGAGATCAAACCAGTCAATCCTAAAGAAAATCAGTCCTGAATATTCATTGGAAGGACTGATGCTGAAGCTGAAGCTCCAGTACTTTGGCCAACTGATGCAAAGAGCTGACTCATTGGAAAAGACCCTGATGTTAGGAAAGACTGAGGGCAGGAAGAGAAGGGGATGGTTGAATGGCATCACCAACTCAATGAACATGAGTTTGAGCAAACTCTGGGAGATAGTGAAGGACAGGGAACCCTGGTGTGCTGCAGTTCATGGGGTCACAGAGGGTCAGACACAACTTAGCAACTTTAACAACAAAGGGAGATGAGACTATGATAAGAAGTGGATATACTTCTTATTGGAAGTAGAAGTTTATACCATGAAAGTAAAATTCAAGAGAACCTCTAGAAAGGAGGGGTGGACAGCAGAGTGATGGTTGTATATTTGGTTGAGGTAATCTTACTGGAAAAAATCTCCAAGCTAAAAGACTGAATAAATTGAGGTAAGGTGCTAGAGTAGAAATGAGAATAAAGGGCATAGTGAAAGGTTGCTGCTGGACCATGAAAGATGTTGGGATTCCTGCCTTCTGGAGGAGAAGAATTCAGTCCAGGGCCAGAGATGAGGCTTGATCACTCAGAGCTTTTGTGTAATAGTTTTATTAAAGTATAAAAGAGATAGAGAAAGCTTCTGACATAGACATCAGAAGGGGGCAGAAAGAGTGCCCCCTCGCTAGTGTTAGCAATGGAGTTATATACTCTTAAATTACTTGTTACAGTGAATCAAAAGAATGTCTGGAGGTTGTAAAGACCTTACTAGACCCATTCCCATAATTTACATTTTAAGATAACAGGATTAGCCAGAAGGTTTTTTCCAGAAACTGTTGTCAAGCAGGATACATTATTGTTACATAATCCTAAGGAATGTAGAGGGAAAAAATAAGTGTGTCCTTTCTTCCTCCTTGAGAATTCCAGACCCCTCTCTCCTTGGGGACCCCTGGACTTCTTATCAACCTGCCTAGGAATTGACTGTCAATAGGAGAAAAATTCATGTCTTCAATTGATAGCTGATTAGCCTGGAATAATGAAACTATCTTTGAACTGAGAATGTAGACCTTAATTCTTAATTCTTTCAAACAGTATGACCTTGGCCAAACTGAGTGGTGGACTAGACAGTATCTAAGTTCTAAAATTCCTTGGTTCCTTGTATAAGCATTTATGAAGGGACTGTTTTGCTTCCCCACTTCACAGTGTAGTTATTCCTATTGGCAGTGGTCTGAAAGCTTTGTTACCCAGCTGTTAACACCGCATAGGACGGGAGGTGTTTGCATACATCACTCAAGTGGCAGTTGGCATCTAGCATGACCCTGAAATGCATTAAGGGAAGGCAGAAGTGACATCTGTAAAGCGGAGTTGTTAAAGTGCTCTTCAGAGCTTTTGTGTAATTAGGGGTCACTGGAAGAGGGAGAACAGTTTCCCGCAATAGAGTTTACTGCGCTGTGTATTCATCTCTTTTTCCTCAAACTTGGGCGTTTTATAAATAAGCATTCTTTTTTTAAAAAAGTCCTCCTTGTTAAATAGTTTCTCTCTTAGTCTCAGCTTAGGTTCATCAGGAAAAACGTCCTTTCATCTAAAGAATAATATGTAAAATTCTACCCTGGAAGAAAACACAAGTGAGTTTTCATATTAAAGTAACAGGAGAAGGTAGTGTATATAGAAATAAAAATGCCTTAATAATTTGGTCAGATTTACAGCTGCTAGATTTACACAAACATAAACAGTAAAAATGTTTCATCTACGTTTCTAGTGAGTTTCAAGAAAGAGCCACCTTCCCAAGTGCCTGACATGCAAAAACCTAAAGAAGAAAACCTTCTAAGAAGGTTTCAGCTTAAGGAAAAAGGGTGTGACTTCTCCCATTATATGAACTCTACTGTCACACACTGGGCATTATTATCTGAAAGTACTTTGGCTTTCCCTGTGTACATAGGGTTTCTGCATTAACATCTTAGCCACCTTTCTAATATCTTCTGACTGAACACATTTTGTTAACTTTAAACCTTCTCTTCATTTCCTCTGAGTCTCTGTTAGTCAGATAAAGCTGGCAGACTAGAAGGAGCTCATGGATGACACAGTCTGCCACTTCCTACCCTGGAAGTTTTGAGCATTATTTCATCTTTAAACATGAATTCTCCCAGGGTACATGACAAAAAGAGTGTTCAGAATCGATGATACAGCTTTTATATATTTGTTTTACAATCCAGAATAAACTAGACATAGAGAAGAGTTTTTAGTCAGTAAAATGCTGGTTTCAAAGTCATAGTTCTTAGGATATAAATTTAGGAAATAAGCTAAACTTTGAGGCATTTTCAAGAACTGAGAAGTAACTTGGGCATTATCCAAAGGCAGAAAGTGGCAACATGGACGTGATTAAAGAGGAGATAAAAACTGATTCTGGACTTCAGATCATGCTGCCTTAAAATCAACATCCTAAACAAACCATGTTGGGTTATTTCTGTTACTTCAGGCTAAATTTTCTTGATGTAAGTTGTAGAAATAAGAAAACAAACATCCTAGTAAAGTCTGGTGATTTTCATTCACATGGTCCAGTTGTTGAACTGCTGAGGTGGTGTGAGCAAAGCTAAGTTGTGATCTAACGTGTTAGATGCATGTTTATGACATGGTTATATGTGTGGAATTTGTGAAAGGGTTGTGGGGGGAGCTGTGATGTGGTCATCTGTGCTGCTTGTCCACTGAAGTCAGCTATCACTCAGATGGTAAAAGAGAACTGTGCCGAGTGTCCACACTGACCTGGTGATAGTAATGGTGAGTTTGTGGCTATGTCTTGAGAGATGAATTCAAATGAAAAATATAGTGCACAGAATTTAGGAAGAGCAGTCAGAATTGGATGAGAACAGAATCTAATACCTGGGGACATTTAAATAGGCACTTGTACACCCTCATCAGTTCAGTCCCTCAGTTGTGTCTGACTCTTTGTGACCCCATGGACTGCAGCATGCCAGGCTTCCCTGTCCATCACCAACTCCTGGAGCTTGCTCAAACTCATGCCCATTGAGTTGGTGATGCCATCCAAACATCTCATCCTCTGTCGTGCCTTTCTCCTCCCTGATACATTCCCAGCATCAGGGTCTTTTCCAATAAGTCAGTTCTTCACATCAGGTGGCCAAAATATTGGAGTTTCAGCATCAGTCCTTCCACTGAATATTCAGGACTGATTTCCTTTAGGATGGACTGGTTGGATCTCTTTGCAGTCCAAGGGACTCTCAAGAGTCTTCTCCAACACCACAGATCAAAAGCGTTAATACTTCGGTGCTCAGATTTCTTTATAGTCCAAATCTTACATCCATACATGACTCCTGGAAAAACCCATAGCTTTGACTAGACAGACCTTTGTTGGCAGTAATGTCTCTGCTTTTTAATACGCTAAGTTGGTCATAACTTTTCTTCCAAGGACCAAGCGTCTTTTAATTACATGGCTGCAATCACAATCTGCAGTGATTTGGAAGCCCCCCCCCAAATAAAGTCTGTCAATGTTTCCATTATTTCCCCATCTATTTGTCATGAAGAGATGGGACTGGATGCCATAATCGTCTTTTTTTGAATGTTGAGTTTTAAGCCAGCTTTTTCATTCTCCTCTTTCACTTCCATCAAGAGGCTCTTTAGTTCCTCTTCACTTTCTGCCATAAGGGTGGTGTCATCTGCATATCTGAGGTTATTGATATTTCTCCCAGCAATCTTGATTCCAGCTTGTGCTTCATCCAGCTCGGCATTTTACATGATGTACTCTGCATACAAGTTAAATAAGCAGGTGACAATATATAGCCTTGACGTATTCCTTTCCCATTTTGGAACCAGTCTATTGTTTCATGTCCTGTTCTAACTGTTGTTTCTTGTCCTGCATACAGATTTCTCAGAGGCAGGTAAGGTGGTCTGGTATTCCCATCTCTTGAATTTTCCACAGTTTGTTGTGGTCCACACGGTCAAAGGCTTTAGTGTAATCGATAAAACAAAAGTAAATGTTTTTGTGCAATTCTGTTGCTTTTTCTATAATATTGGCAATTTGATCTCTGTTTCCTCTGCCTTTTCTAAATCCAGCTTGAACATCTGGAAGTTCATGGTTCATGTACTGCTGAAGCCTGGCTTGGAGAATTTTGAGCATTACTTTACTAGTATGTGAGATGAGTGCAATTGTGCCACAGTTTGAGCATTCTTTGGCATTGCCTTTCTTTGGAATTGGAATGAAAACTGTCCTTTTCCAGTCATGTGGCCACTGCTGAGTTTTCCAAACTTGCTGGCATATTGAGTGCCTCACTTTCACAGCATCATCTTTTAGTATTTGAAAAAGCTCAACTGGGATTCCATCACCTCCACTAGCTTTGTTCATAGTGATGCTTCCTAAGGCCCACTTGACTTTGTATTCCAGGATGTCTGGTTCTAGGCAAGTGATCACACAGTTGTGGTTATCTGGGTCATGAAGATCTTTTTTGTACAGTTCTTCTGTGTATTTTTGCCTTCTCTTCTTAATATCTTCTGCTTCTGTGAGGTCCATACCATTTCTGTTTTTTATTGTGCCCATCTTGGCATGAAATGTTCCCTTGGTATTTCTAATTTTCTTGAAGAGATCTCTAATCTTTCCCATTCTATTGTTTTCCTCTATTTCTTTACATTGATCACTGAGGAAGGCTTTTTTATCTCTCCTTGCTGTTCTTTGGAACTCTGCATTCAAATGGGTATATCTTTCCTTTTCTCCTTTGCCTTTAGCTTCTCTCCTTTTCATAGCTATTTGTAAGGCCTCCTTAGACAACCATTTTGCCTTTTTGCATTTTATTTTCTTGGGGGTAGTCTTGATCCCTGCCTCCTGTACAATGTCACGAACCTCTGGCCATAGTTCTTCAGGTACTCTATCAGATCTAATCCCTTGAATCTATTTGCTACTTCTACTGTATAATCCTAAAAGATTTGGTTTAGGTCATACCTGAATGGTCTAGTGGTTTTCCCTACCTTTCTTCAATTTAAGTCTGAATTTGGCAATAAGGAGTTCATGATCTGAGCCACAGCTCCACGTCTTGTTGTTGAGGACCGTTTAGAGCTTCTCCATCTTTGGGTGCCAAGAATATAATCAGTCAGATTTCTGTATTGACTATCTGGTGATGTCCATGTGTAGAGTCTTCTCTTGTGTTGTTGGAAGAGGGTGTTTGCTATGACCAGTACATTCTCTTGGCAAGTCTGTTAGCCTTTGCCCTGCTTCATTTAGTACTCCAAGGCCAAATTTGCCTGTTACTCCAGGTATCTCTTGACTTCCTCCTTTTGCATTCCACTCCCCTATGATGGAAAGGATATCTTTTTTGAGTGTTAGTTCTAGAAGGTCTTTTAGGTCTTCATAGAACCATTCAACTACAGCTTCTTCAGCATTACTGGTTGGGGCATAGACTTGAATTACTGGGATACTGAATGGTTTGCCTTGGAGACGAACAGAGAGATCATTCTGTCGTTTTTGAGATTGCACTGAAGTACTGCATTTCAGACTCTTTTGTTGACTATGATGGCTCCTCCATTTCTTCTAAGGGATTCTTGCCCAGAGTAGTAAATATAATGGTCATTTGAATTAAATTTGCTCATTTCAGTCCATTTTAGTTCACTGATTCCTAAAATGTCAGCGTTCACTCTTGCCATCTCCTGTTTGACCACTTCTAATTTACCTTGATTCACGGACCTAACATTACCTGGAATGCCAGGTTCCTATGCAATATTGCCATTTACAGCATTGGGCTTTGCTTCTATCACCAGTCACATCCACAACCTGGCATTGTTTTCAAGCTCCATCCCTTCATTCTTTCTGGAGTTATTTCTCCGCTGATCTCCAGTAGCATATTGGACACCTACCGACCTGGGGAGTTCCTCTTTCAGTATCCTATCATTTTGCCTTTTCATACTGTTCATGGGGTTCTCAAGGCAAGAATACTGAAGTGGTTTGCCATTCCTTTCTCTAGTGGACCACATTCTGTCAGAACTCTCCACCATGACCTATCTGTCTTGGGTGGCCCTGTGGGGCGTGGCTCATAGTTTCTTTGAGTTAGACAAGGCTGTGGTCCTTGTGATCAGTTTTCTGTGATTTTTGGTTTTTATTCTGTCTGCTCTCTGATGGAGACGGATAAGAGGCCTATGGAAACTTCCTGATGGGAGAGACTGTGGGAGAAACCGGTTCTAGTTCTGATGGGTGGGGCCAGGCTCAGTCAATCTTGAATCCAGTTTTCTGTTGATGGCTGGGGCTGTGTTCCCTCCCTGTTGTTTCACCTGAGACCAAACTATGGTGGAGGTACTGAAGATGATGGTGGCCTCCTTCAAAAGGTCCCATGCACCCACGCTGCACTCAGCACCCCCAACCCTGCAGCAGCCACCGCCGACCCACTGGGGACCCCTCCGCTAGGGACCCCTGGACACTCACAGGCAAGTCTGGATCAGTCTCTTTTGGGGTCATTGCTCCTTTCTCCTGGGTCCTGGTTGCACAAGGTTTTGTTTGTGCCCTCCAAGAATCTGTTTCCCCAGTCCTGTGTAAGTTCTGTAATCAAATCCCACTGCCCTCTAAAGTCAAATTCTCGGGGGTTCTGAGTCCCTTTGCCAAATCCCCAGTTTGGGAAATCTGCTGTGGGTCCTAGAACTTTCTTAACAGTGTGAGAATTTCTTTGATATAATTGTTCTGCAGTTTCTAGGTTGTCTCCTGAATGGCTATGGTTGGGCTTAATGGTGACCTCCTCCAAGAGGGCTTATAGCACAGGTTTTATGACTCAGGTAGCTGCACTCAGAGCCTCTGCCCCTGTGGCAGGCCACCGCTGATCCATGCCTCTGCAGGAGACTCAAACACAGGTCTGGCTCGGTCTCTGTGGGGTCTCTGGGTCCTGGTGCGCTCCACGTTTTGTTTGAGCTCTTCAGGTATCTCTGGTGGGTATGGGGTTTGGTTCTAAACGGGATTTCACCCCTCTTACTGTCTTGTTGGGGCTTCTCCCTTTCCCTTGGATGTGGAATATCTTTTTTTCGTGGGATCCAGCATTCCCCTGTCAATGGTTGTTCAGCAAAGAGTTGTAATTTTGGAGTTCTCACAGAGAAGATGAGTGCACGTCCTTCTGCTCCACCATCTTGCCAGTGGTATTCCTGGCACCCTCATATTCTTTCTCAAAGCTGATGTAGTTGATGATTTTCATCAGTGTAGATTTCTCTCTTGGTATGTCTCTGCTCTATCCTGTTGCTCATTTTCTGCAGCTCATCCAATTTTAGTTTAGAACCCCTCTGCGTTTGATGTCCTTAGTGGTATCTTCCAAATTCCTTCTCGGAGGGTACATTATCATTCCTCTGAGAACTAACTACCTTTGACCTTAAAAAAAAAAAAATCTAACCCAAATTACAAATGAAGGTTACTGCTGTAAGTCCTAGACGATCTTGAAGCAGATGAAACCCCAAGAAGTCAACAGGACACATAACTTTTGGTGCAAGTGTTAGAGAAGAAGAGATTTGAGATGGAATTTCTTTTTGCAACTCTCTAGGAAAAAAAGACAAAAAGCAAAAGAAGACGTGGTTATAACTACAGCACATTGTCAACTTCACAGCAAAGTCTTTCCCTGCTTAATGTCCCAAAGTTGTGACATTAACTCCATCACTGTCTCCATCAGCCATGAACTTGTTCTCTCATGCTTCCTAGCATTCTTTCTAGTAAAAGTCATCTCACATTTTCCCTCTCTGGAATCCTGCTTTACAGGTAAAAAGGACCTGATTTTCCTCTCATTAACTAGGACCTGCACTTAACCTGGGCCTGTGACTCTTCTCCCACATCATCTTTTCCTTAGATAGAATCTCTTGGGAAATACTTTTCAGGGAGGCACCAGGAACTGAGTCTTAATGAACAACCAATTGTCCTGTATCACTAAAAGCATAACACTAGGAAACTCAAAGACCCCAGCTCCTCAAGGCTGTCTGTCAGCGGTCTCACTCCTCTCACTCATGTAAAACTCCTCGTTTGCCATGTGTAGTCTTTCTCCTGAACCTTCCCTTGTTTTCTTTAAGGTTTGTCTTTCACAAGAATCTGCTACATCCTTTCTGAGTCTGGAAGCATATAAAGTGGCTAGGATTCCTTTAGTTCATCCTTCTGGATGAATCTATGAGTTGGGTTTGATACGGTGGAGAAATTCCTTTTTGGGCAGTAGTGTCTGAAGAGAGGGCTTCCCTAGTGGCTCAGATGGTAAAGAATCTGCCTGCAGTATGCGAGACCCAGGTTCGATCCCTTGGTCAGAAAGATCCCGTGGAGAAAGGAATGGCTGCCCAATCCACTATTCCTGGGGCTTCCCTAAAGAGAATGGTGACAGCTTTTTTGACTGGAATTGTTCACACTGGTACCAGTTCAGGAAGAAGAAATAGCATGGGATTTGAGTTTTGCCGAATGTTTAAAAAGTTAGAACTTTGGAGACTTATTTAAGAGATGATACGTAGAGTTAGTAAGGTCTAGAAATAATCTTAGGTTAGGGGCAGAGGGGAGAATCTGTCACATCGAGTACGCAGTGCACACCACCCAGGGATGAATTTTGCCGCATTTAGAAATACGGCTTTTTTAATGCTAAAGTACTGATCTCCACTCACTCTTTTTTCTTCCTTTCCGGGGAATGGAGAAACGGAGTGGAGTTAATCTCCATTTTCTGAGTCTGTCACAGACCTGAGTGAGCACGTTTGTTCAGAGAATAAAAATAAGTGACTCCCCCAGGGAATGACTTACCTTGTGTCTGGGTGTACTGCAAGATCTTGAACACCTTGCCACCTTGTATTTCTCATCTGTGGGGAACGTACAATTCCCACTTGGAACTGTAGCCTGGTTCCAGCCCTTCCAGGGGCTTCAGAGCTGCTACGTGATTTGGGGAAGGTCAGGTGGATTGAGATTTGAGAGGAAGTGTCAAATGAGGCCCAGGAAGACAGATCTGGTTTCAGGAAGCATCAAGAAAGCCCTGGAGCACTTGTAGCACAGTCTTGGTGTAGTTTTCCTTGTTCTTGATATTTCTAAGGAGTTGTGGGGTTGATTAGTACCTTTCCTCGTTGTGCTTTAGAGCTACCCTGATCAGCTGTCACAGCGTTCAAGGCACCTTTGGCTGTGGATTTTTAAGTCTCTAGGACCATGTAGAGAGCTGGTTACAGCTCCTTTAGTTTCTCTCAGCTAGGATCTCACAGTAACACATCACAAAGCCCACGATTATCAATATGTGAACACATAACTCAGTGGTATTTTTCTCTCCTTTGTAAATCAAACAGGCTTAATATAGTCTACATCTACCACACATCAAGTTGATTTTCTTTGTCTTGGGAATACCTCCCTAAATAGCAAAAGATATAGATGTACACACACATGACTTTTTAAAACTAAATACTAACTTATTGTCTCTACTTTCAAAGAAACCAGGACTTGCCTGGTGACTGAGACAGTAAAGCGTCTGCCTATAGTGCTGGAGACCTGGGTCCAGTCCCTGGGTTTGGAAGGTTGTCTGGAGAAGGAAATGGCAACCCACTCCATTAGTCTTGCCTGGAAAATATCATGGGTAGAGGAGTGTGGTAGGCTATAGTCCGTGGGTCGCAAAGAGTTGGACATGACTGAGCAACTTCACTTTTCAAAGAAACCGTCTGTACATGCTCGGATCTTGTGGTAACCTAATTTAACTCTAGCCTTGTGAAGTATGTTTTGGTTTTTGGTGAATAGCATAGTACATGGTGTTTTGCCTACTGAGATGAGCACAGTGTGGGGACATTAACTTAAAAGCATCATTTCAGAAAGATGTCTGTGTGCAGAACCCATTCAAGAATAAAATGTGACTTGAAGAATCCCTTGTCAATAAGGGAAGAAGTGTGTGTGTGTATACAATATATTATGATCTTTGGGTATCAGTTCCCAAGAAGAAGATAATAATTTTTCTCTGTAATATATATGCAAAACAGACCTTTTTAATTGACAGGGTATACAGATAGACTATAGTTCAAAAGCATCAATTCTTCGGTGCTCAGCTTTCTTTACAATTCCAACTCTAACATCCATACATGACTGGGAAAAACCATAGCCTGACTAGACAGACCTTTGTGGACAAAGTAATGTCTCTGCTTTTTAATATGCTGTCTAGGTTGGTCATAACTTTTTTTCCAAGGAGTAAGTGTCTTTTTATTTCATGGCTGCAGTCACCACCTGCAGTGATTTTGGAGCCCAAGAAAATAAAGTCTGCCACTGTTTCCACTGTTTCCCCATCTATTTCCCGTGAAGTGATGGGACCAGATGCCATGATCTTCGTTTTCTGAATGTTGAGCTTGAAGCCAACTTTTTCACTCTCCTCTTTCACTTTCATCAAGAGGCTTTTTAGTTCCTCTTCACTTTCTGCCATAAGGGTGGTGTCATCTGCATATCTGAGTTTATTGATGTTTTTCCTGGCAATCTTGATTCCAGCTTGTGCTTCATCTAGCCCGGCGTTTCTCATGATGCACTCTGCATAGAAGTTAAATAAGCAGGGAGACAATATGCATCCTTGACGTACTCCTTGTCCTATTTGGAACTAGTCTGTTCCATGTCCAGTTCTAACTGTTGGTTCCAGACCTGCATACAGATTTCTCAAGAGTCAGGTCAGATGGTCTGGTATTCCCATCTCTTTCAGAATTTTCCACAGTTTTTTGTGATCTACACGGTCAAAGGCTTTGGCATAGTCAATAAATCAGAAATAGATGCTTTTCTGGAACTCTGCTGCTTTTTCGATGATCCAGTGCACGCTGGCAATTTGATCTCTGGTTCCTCTGCCTTTTCTAAAACTAGCTTGAACATCTGGAATTTCATGGTTCACATATTGTTGAAAATTGGCTTGGAGAATTTTTAGCACCAAAGAATTGATGCTTTTGAACTGTGGTGTTGCAGAAGACTCTTGAGAGTCCCTTGGACTGCAAAGAGATCCAACCAGTCCATCCTAAAGGAAACCAACCTTGAATATTCATTCGAGAGACTGATGTTGAAGCTGAAGCTCCAATACTTTGGCCACCTGATGTGAAGAACTGACTCATTTGAAAAGATCCTGATGCTGGGAAAGATTGAAGGTGGGAAGAGAAGGGGACAACAGAAGATGAGATGGTTGGATGGCATCACTGATTCAATGGACATGAGTTTGAGTAAACTCCAGGAGTTGGTGATGGACAGGGAGGCCTGGTGTGCTGCAGTCCATGGGGTCGCAAAGAGTTGGAGATGACTAAGCAACTGAACTGAACGGATAGACCATTTATTTAGCCATCAGTTTGTACATTAATAGTCACAGGTTTGTGGAGTGTTACTGTGAAATCCTATGTAAGGCAAGTGGAAGGAGCTTTCAAAGGATGATCCATGAACATTTCATGTTGGGTTGCTTCTTTTGTGCATTTGTTTAAAATAGAACTTCTTATAGCTGCTTAGATGAAATTTAATTTTACATAGTTAAATGGTCAGTCAATGGTACAGCTTTAGTCTTATGTCCATTTGTGAAGCAGGACCAGGAGGCATATAAAAAAGAGAAAAGTACTTGAGTTTTTGGTGGTGATGGAATGAGGTAAATTTTAAATTAATTTGTTATTTTATGCTGTTGTATTAATATCAGAATATAAGGAAATTTTATGTGCATACTAGATGGTTAGAATTAGGGTGAATTCTGTTTGTGTCAAAATGATGATAGTTGTTACTATGGATTATGCTTAGCAAATTTTAAAAATTTATCTGACACTTGGGTTATTTAACTTGAATATAAAGACAATAATTAAAAAAAAAAAATTTCCAGAATAAAAAAGTTGCCCATAGTGAAACTGCTTAGAAATGACTCACTATTGACACTTCAGTGTTTATTACTTTTTAGGTTATATTTCTTGTGTGTGCATATTTTGTAAAATATATCCAAAAAAATGACTCTTATTTTGAGGTCTGTACTTTTCCCTTAATGTATTTTCAGCACCAACAGTACCTCCTGTGACATCGGTTGTGGTTCATAGCACCCTATACCATGGATTTATCATCCCCTGACCATTATGGTTGTTTTCCGTTTTTTGTATTAGAAACAGCACAGATGAACTTCTATATGGGGAAATTATTGAAGAAACTTGTTTGCAGATATAAATGTATTAGCCTCTTGTTGAGTTATGAAGACCAAATGAGATCTGGGTAAAAGGCTAAGACTGGGTGATTTTTGTTGAGTTCTTACCTTGTGCAAGCATCCTGCTTCTGTTTTTTATGCAGCATCACGTTTCAGCCTTGCACAGCACAGTGGCTTGTTATTTGCATTGCAGAGGTGAAGCATTTGAGACAGGAAATATTAAGTGTAATTAAAAATAGCAATTTTTGCTATTGTACAGTAATTGCTGTAGTAATGAAAAATAGCAATTTAGGGTTCAAAAAGCAAGTCTCTACATTATCTTCACTTAGGATACTTCATAGTTACTGAATAGGTCTCAACAGGTGGGGTTTGGGATTTGATTATAGAGTCTTCTTATTTGAAGAATTGTATAAAATGAAACCTATGGAATTTTATTAAACAGCATTTTAACTTTTAGCCTGTTAGGGGTCATGAGATACTGTAAACGTGACAGCATGGTTTAGCAATTCAGATATTTATTCAGACTGGCTCTCAAGTCATGGGATTCCATTGTGTGAACTCAGAGGTATGCTCTGGTAAAGATGTTACAGCAGGTAAATCATGACCCAGGAGTAGACTTATTAGCATATTACTATAAAATCCTAAAATGAGGTTCAAGGCTAGTTTTCCAAGAGGGCTTTGAGGATCTGAGTTGCTGTACCTTAGTAGATTGAATGACCCCAAAGATGAATGCACTATTTGGCACCTGTAAATACTCACTGTGTGGTAAAAGGTACTCTGCTGATGTAATTAGGGTACAGATCTGGATTGTCTGCAAGTACCCAGTCTAATCCTGTGAACCTTGCTCTGGTGAGCATCAAAGAGAAATGACAGAAGAGAGAATAAGGAAAGATTCCGAGCGTGAGGATTCAGTGTGTTGTTGCTGGCTCTGAGAAGTAGGTCTCCCTGTGCAAGGACCAGAGAGAGGCTTCTAGGAGCTCAGGGCAGGTTCCAGGTGACACAAGCAAGGAAATGGGTCCCCTAGTCACATAGATGCAGGAACCAGACTCTGCCAACAACCTGGAGGCACTTGGAAGCATCTTCTCTCCCACCTCCATAGGGAACACAGCTCCGCCTGTACCTTCATTTTTGGCCTCATAAGTCTCTAAGCAGAGGATCCAGCTGAGCCATGCTTCCTCTGCACTCCTAACCTATGGCAGTGTGAGATGATCAATGGGTGTTCTCTTAAGCTTCTCAGTGGGTCGTGATTTGCTAGGGCAGAAATACGAAAGCAATACACACTCCTTGTCGAATACAGCTGCAATCCCTTGATTCATTCAACAGCAGTTATCTCTTGGATGCCAAAAGCTGCTAGGCCACAGCTCGTTGGTTGATCCCTCTGAAGTTTCAAAGTGAATTTCTAAATCTGAGGTCTGTCTTACATGCATTTGTAAAAGCTTCAGAATTCTGTAGAAATCTAAAAGCGTATTTTTAAAAAAATATAAACTCTAGAAATACCTACCTTGTAGGCACTGTTATAACTTTTCAGTGAAGCCTGTCAGTCACTTTTATTGTACTGGCAATATGGGGGCCATGTAGGAGGCATATGATAAGCAGAAACAATATTGATTGTCAAGGAGTTTTAATAATTTAGATGGGAAGAAGAGTTTAAACAAATGAATAGTAAAGCAACTAGGGACTGAAATGTCCTTCTATTATAATTTGTTGTTAAGCTCAGCTGTATTACTTATAGTAATGTGATGATGATGATGGTAATGGTGGCTAACATGCAAAGTAGCACTGGCTATTGCAGTCACCATTCCTGGATGCTTTCTAGGTGTTAACTCACTTCATGCCCGTAGCAGTCCTGTGCTGTGGGGTGGAGGGCTGTGACTCTGCCCCAACAACCAGATTCCCAGATCTCCCTCAAGGTTGGCATAAACTAGATGAAGATTTCCCATTCCTGTTACAGGCTTTTGGATCTTGTGTTCTGCATCTTGTTCTTCCAGGATGTCCTCCCACATTCACAGTTTTTGTAGATAGACTTCCTGGTTGGAAGGGGTCTTAGATGGTCTGGATTCATGCCAGTGCAGGAGTTTCTGTGTAACGGCCCTTGTTATTCAGTTGCTCAGTCGTGTCCGACTCTTTGTGACCCCATGAACTGCAGCACGCTAGCCTTCGCTGTCCTTAACTATGTCTCTGAGTTTGCTCATTGAGTCAGTGATGCCATTCAACCATGTCATCCTCTGTTGACCCCTTCTTGTCTTTTCCTCAATCTTTCAACTTCTATAGGACCTATCCCTTCTGATGGGAGATCCTTACTGTAGATCCCTGGAATGTCTAGAGCTATAGGTTATACTCCTGCTGCAGTTTAGAAACTTACTTCCCAAAAGCACACTGATTAAGAAAGGGCATGTAAGAAATGACACATAATATGAAATAAAGGCATGCTAAAGACATAAGTTTGCAAATTATGTCTTTAAAGATACTTTGTTAAATAAACCATATCATATAAATCTATTGAAGAATCATTAAATGTGACACAGATTGAAAATACTCTGGTCTTACCAGAACATGGAAAAAAGTAACTTGAGATATAAAAATTAAAAAATATATATTGATATAAGCATAATCAATGTTTTATTTCATTGTCATAGCAAAACCCAGGGTGTCCAATGTATACGTGTTTCCTTATAACATTTCATATATATAAAATGTTCATCAAGAAATTCATGTGGATGAGCAGTTAGAACTTTGGGGAAATGACTAGATCAAGAATTGTGAGAGCAGCTCTGAAGGAGCAGATTCACCTGCTCTTTTGAAAAGATGTCAGTGTGATTTGCTTGCTCTTTTCAGATTACATTTGGCCAGTACATCTGCAGCGTCTCCTGTTCTTTGTGCCATGAAATTGAAGAGATTTCCACAGTAAGGAATGGCCTCCAACTGTTCTTTTTCATCTGTTTGTTGAGATTTGCACACCCTCCCGCCCCCGTCTCTGTTAGCTAGATGAAATGGCAATAATATCCCCAACTGTTCTACTGCAGACTGACAGGCGACTCCCAGGAGGTTTATGCTTGTTCTCTTTTGATGATAGTGGATAATTTGGGTAGGAGGCATTCATAAAACAAATCTTTAGAATAAATCCTTGGTCTGGGTACTTCTGAAATTTGCCTTCCCATATAAAGCATCTTCTACTGAACTTCACATAGTAGACCATTTCCACTGTGGGTAGCTCTGAGTACTTGAAAGTTTGTAGAGCTAAAACATGCCTTTTTGCCACAAGAGAAGCCACTGCAATGAAAAGCCCACACATCACAACAAAGAGTAGCCCCTGCTTGCCACAACTAGAGAAAACCCAAGCACACCAATGAAGAACTCCCTCACCCAAAAAAAAGGAGATGTGGAAATAGGCGATACTGAAGACCAGATGAAAAGAATATTATATATGAAATATTGGACTTTGGACTCTGTCATGGTGTCATGGGAAGTCTTTGAAGAGTTTTTTAGCAAGAGATGTAATATAAGATATATATTTTCTATTGAGTATGATGTGGTTTGAAGAGAGGTAAATGAGAGGCAGCAGTCTGAGTTGGGAGGAGATGGTGGGCTGCATTAAAGCAAGAACACCTCACTTCTTGGCTTGAGACCCTGGGTACATGGTGGTACCATTCACTGCCTGGGTATATGGGCCATGCTGCAGATTAGAGAGAGGAGGGAAGTGGTAAGAAAGTGACTTCACATTTGGAAGTGTTGAGTTTGAGTTACTCGTGGGGCATTTAGGTCCTGGAGGTGGATGGGGATGAGACTTTTGGACCCTGGAAATGCAGATAGATTGAAATCCTGTGAGTAAGTGAGGTTGCCTAGGGAGAATGAATAGAAAGAGAAGGTTGAGAGGGCTAAGAGCAAACCACTGAGGATCATCAAAACTTAAAGATAGGGGAAAGCAAAGCCTTGAGGGAAGAGAAGTGGCAGCCAGAAAAGAGAAAAGCCTGGAGGGTATGGTGTCATGGAATCCTAGTGGCTAAGAGCAAGAGGATGGGTAAAGTGCCAGACCCTGCAGTTGAGGACAAGATAAATGAAGACTGCTACGTCACATCGACTGCGAGGAGGTGACCACCTCGGGGTTGTCCTGTGAATCCTGTCACCTCCTCATAACCTAAACAGATGGTACTTCAAACTGAGTACAATCCAGGTGTTGCTCTCTCTGGAGTCCATCATTTCTTGGTGACCTGAATGTCATCCTTGTACTATTCCAAAACCATTGTTATGCAATTCTAAATAATCTCGTTTCCATTGTTAACTTATACCATGCTTATGATCAACTAAAAATTATCATGTCTTTTTAATGTGAACCTCGTGCATAGTAGGTACATGTACAAGCAGCAGACCTAAATAACAGACTTAAAAAGCTAACTTACATATAGGGACTTCCCCGGTGGTGCAGTGGCTAGAGACTCCGCGCTTCCAGTGCAGGGGGCCTGGGTTCAGTCCCTGGGCAGGGAACTAGGTGCCACTTGCCATGTGTGAACCTGAAAGTTCACATGTTGAAACTAAGACCTGGCACAGCCAAGTGAATAAATGTTTTAAAAAAAGAAAAAAGGAAAAGAACTTACATGTAGGACTTTATTCCACTAGTTAGTTTCAGGTCACTTATGTATGTATTAGTCTTTGGCCAGTGACTATCTAAGTTAAAATAAATAGACATATTTCTATTTAGTCAACAAAGTCTCTATGAGATTTTTTTTACAATATCCCTAATATCCTTGAAATAAGAATAAGCATATTTTATCGTCGTAGCTTGCTTATCAAACACATCTTTGATATGGTGAGAGCAGTTATTAGGAAAACAACTATTTGTTAAATAAACTATTAGGTGGAGAGCAGTACTGTCTAGACAGATAAATAACTTTCTTAATTTTCTAATTATGGGTTGACATTAGCAGGTAATCACAGGATTATTCATGTGTCAGTCCTGTGGCAATATTAATATTTAGAACAGAACAGTGAATTTGGAAATAGGAAAATGGGCCACTGAGGAACAAAGAAAATTGTCACTGACTATGTGGCTATTTCTTCATGGGACAGAAGTCTAGCCACCATCACTACTCAGTTTATATCTTATCCAAAAATATGATGATGGCTTTAATAAGCATATTTATTTATTTATCTAGAATTTTTAACCCTGTTTTGGAAGCAAGTATATTTGGGAATAAAACAGGAAAGTGTATTGAATTATATTTCTTCTTACATTCCATTTAGGAAATTGAGAAAATGTGTTCTGTGTTTTAAAAACATTTTGATTATATTATCAAAATTTAAAGATTTGTAAGATTAATATATTTACTAAAAACCTTTAGGAAATTTGTGAATTCATGGTTTTCTGTAAAATTAGTTTGTAAGGATGGCCCTTTGGTGGCGTCTGTTGCTGTTGGTCCCGCAGTGACCTTCGCTGGCTTTCTCCAGCTTCATGCGTGGTTTTCAGGGGCCTCTTCCTCCAGGAAGGCCACCACATCTTCTTGGTTGACCTCTCCATGGCCACAATCTCTGGCACTCGGGGCTTGTATTTGACACTTTCTGTTGCCTCTTGAATCTTGCGCTGATGCAAGACTCAATTGAGTCTGATAGCCTTATAAAGCCAGAGAAAAACAGTCAAAATGCTGGAACTGAGACTAACCCCGATTCTTGTTGAATGTCAGGGCTATTTTGTGAGTAGCCCTGCTGGTTTGTAAAGATGGAAAGCCAAAATACTTCAACATTTTAAAACATTTAAAAATTGCTGATGAGTACCCAGAGGAGAAAGGAAATTTTGATATGTGTTTTATCAGTCCCTTAATTATCCTCTATTTAGATTTTCATAAGAGCAAATACACCCTAAGCTGCAGATGTGTTTTGAGTTATAGGGTTCTTTTTATATTAAGTAAACTATGTTTTAAAGTTTAAGCTTCTTTAAAAGCGCCCTTGCAATTTCCCTTGTGCTGGGTCTGTCAAACCACTGATGTTGTAATGGAATTTTACCATTTGATTGGATTATATCAAAATTTAATACCTAAAACACAGTGTAGACCATGTTCCTTTACAAATGATTTAAATTAGAGGAGAATAAAATAAAAAGTAAAAATTGATTGTCAGTTGAAATGATTTCAAGATTAAAAGGTTGAGTCTTAGAGAAGTGAAGATGTCTTATTAAATAGAACAGTGCTTCTCAACCCTGGATACAGTGTAGAATCGCTTAGGAAACTTGGGAACAACAGCAGCAATAAATACTGCTGGCTGGACTTCTCCCCCAGAGATTCTGATTTAGATGGGGCCCAAGTATCAACTGCTTTTTTAAAAGCTTCCCAAGTGATTCTCATGTGCATTCATGTTCAAAATGGATGAAAAGCCAAGCTAGTTAAAAGAAAGCATTTCTTAGACAGAATATAGTGACTACATAGATATTTGACAAGAGGAAACATGAGAAAAAGATGGAGACAAACCCTCAGCTTAAAATTAGTAGAGGTTTACGATCCATTATTCACAAATCTGAAATATAAAAGCCCTAAAAAACAAAAGGTTTTCATAATTTGCGTGTTTGTGTGCTTAGTTGCTCAGTGATGTCCAACTCTTTTGTGACCCCATGGTCTGCAGCCTGCTAGGCTCCTCTGTACATGGAATTTCCCAGACAAGAAAACTGAAAGGGGTTGCCATTTCTTCCTCCAGGAGATCTTCTTGACCTAGGGATCGAACTCGCATCTCCAGAGTCTCCTGCAGGTGGATTCTTTACCACTCTGCCACCTGGTGCCAAAATCTAACCTAAACTGAATATATTTAGTAGAAAATCCTGAGACTCCTCCTAGTCTGTCTTTATCCCATTTGGTATGAATAATCATACATTTCATTACAGGAATATTAGTGTGTCTGATTTCTTATTATAAGACTTCCCTGAGGGTGTGACATAGGTAGGGTACATTTCTGAACTACATAGAATGTTCAGTCACCAATTCAATGAACATGAGTCTGAGCAAGCTCCAGGAGATGATGAAGGAAAGGAAAGCCTGGCGTGCTGCAGTCCATGGGGTCGCAAAGAGTCAGACACCACTGAGCAACTGAACAACAGCAAAGGCTTGTGACAGACCACTGTAAGAATGTACTTCCTGTCAGATCAACAGCAGTGCATTTCTTCTAATTTTCTAGGCAGTGGTTTAGCGCCCTCATAATAAATAAAAACAGTGGTGAATATCAGGGCATGGCTCTTGGCCACTTTTAAATATACATTTATATGTATATATTTTTTGATACTGATCTAGAAGAGGGTTCCATTTGTGTCGTGATGAGAGAGGCTTACATTAAGGAGAGCAAGTAGAAAAAGAATTGTCTATAAAAGACTTTTCAGTGTAACAGACTCTTCCCCCAAGTTAATGGTTTAAAACAGCACATATTTACTGTACCTTCTTTTTTTTAAAGTGAAACAGGTTAAATGTTTATTAGGAAAAAGGGTATGTGTGGATAGACACACACAGGCGAACTCAGAGAGAGTCGCCACGTATTTACTATCTTCATCAGTCCCTGAGTGTTAGGAATTCAGGGGCATCTTAGCTGGTTGGTTTTTGCTCAGGGTTCCCAGAAAGTTGTTATCAAAATGTGGGCCAGGATTTCAGACATCTGGAAACTTGAGCGTTGCTGGAGTGTTACGTTTCTTTTTCAGTGCCGACAAGTCCCTTATTAGTGCTTACAAAGAAAAGTCTAGTCTCTGTGTCTGCAGTTCAGAATAAACCTAACAAGTATTTGCTAAAGGAGGCTTGGAGTCCTAATTTGTTCTGAAGATTTCTGCTACAAGTCCCTTCTTAGAGGGAGTGCCTTCTCTTTGGATTTTCCTTGTCCTCCCTCAGGCAGCCTTCCCCCCACCAACCCCTCACCTGGGTTCTGTCTCTGTTCCCTTAAAGTTGCCTCTTCATCCACCTCCTGTGGGTCAGTGCAAGCATGTTGATGGCCCTGAGTCATGGTGCTGAAAAGATAGTTGCCTCAGTGGAGCTTTGCCCAGAAGACAGGCATTAGTCACAACTGAAAATAATGAAATAATGATTGCTGGTGTGTCTTAAAAAAAAAAGTGCTAAGAGGATACTTGTTGTTGTTCTGTCACGAAGTCGTGTCAAACTCTTGCAGCCCCATAGACTGCAGCACTCCAGCCTTCCCTGTCCTTCACTGTCTCCCTGAGTTTACTCAGACTCATGTCCATTGAGTCAGTGATGCCTTCCAGCCATCTATAGGAGACTCTAAGGGGATCTCACCCAGTTTGTGATTTCTTTGCTCAATGCTTTCCCCTTTGTATTTTGGAGGAAGAATAACCTATCCTTGGGGTTTAGCTCAAATATGTTTTCCCTTGGGGGCATAAATGTGGAAACTATTTTACATGCCACCGCACGTGACATTTTATACGTCCTCCCTGACTGCAGATGTTCAGGGGATGTGGTGTGGTACGGTAGAGTATTCTCATTTATTTTATGGAAAAAAGAAAAAGCTTAGGTTCATTTTTAACTGTGAAGTTCTTATCTTTCTTGCTATCCGTTTTTTCTATTTTTTCCATCTTCTTGGCTTCCCAAAAAGTTCTCTATAGGTTTCTTGCTTATCCTTTTTCTCCCTTTCTTTCTCCACTAAATCTTTGCAGAGATGTTTTATATAGTGTTGGGAATATAACATTTTCCTTTTCTGAGCTACTTCTGTTTTGAGTCTTATTTCTAAATTGAGAAAGAAAAACTGAAGCTCTCGTGAAGAGAGTATTAGATATGGAGAACTGAAGGAGGAGAGTGGAGAAGACAGCTTTAAGTGAGCCACCTTCTGTTTCTTTTCCTGTCTCTGCTGTCTTCCTATGTCTGAGCCAAGAGGAGTCTTCCCTGGGCGCCCATAACATTAGGAAGCCATTGACACAGGGTCCCAGGGAGCCTTTCTAATCTGTATCTTTGTCCACCTCCAAATATTCTCCCCTGTAACGGGGGAGAATTCTGAACAGAGAGGCTATTACTACGATAAACCTTACACACAATTTCAAATGTATACAACAAGCACTAATTTGTGGGTTTTTTTTTTTTTTGCTTTTTTTATTACTACACATGCAAGTATTTTGCAAAGGCTTTCCTCTGATTAATCATCACTTCTATCTCTCCCAACTCTCTTTTTCTGCATAAGTTCTTCAACTAAATTTTTATGTCTGTGAGCATTTTTATTTTTTTTAAACTTTTAATTTTGTATTGGAGTAGAAGTGGCTGAGCATGCACACATGCGCGCACGCACACACACACACGCACACGCACACGCACACACACACACACACACAGAAGTGAAAGTGAAGTTGCTCAGTCGTGTCCGACTCTGCTACCCGTGGACTGTAGCCCACCAAGCTCCTCCGTCCATGGGATTCTCCAGGCAAGAATACTGGAGTGGGTTGCCATTTCCTTCTCCAGGATCTAGCTAAATGTTGGTATTATTAGATTCTTATCAATTATGTGAATTTTTATTTTCTGGAACAAATTCTACCACTAAATGATTTGCTTTATAAACCTTTTCATTGAATGTGATTTTTTTGAACAAAAGTTTTACTGTCCTGGTATTCCAAAGCCATTAAAATAATCATCTTTATTTGTCAAGGGGCTATGATTTATAGTTACAACTGCTAAAACAAATGTTGAGTTTGTAAGTTGCATTTCACAAAGGATATACAATGGAATGGAACAGCTTGGATTATAAATCCCTTTACATTATAAAGTAGCTTACAGAGCTGACTGACAAATGTTGTGAATAGTGAAGGGACTCAGCCACACATACACATGTATCCCTTCGCCCCCAAACTCCCCTCCCATCCAGGATGCCACATAACATTGAGCAGAGTTCCATGTGCTATACAATAGGTCTTTTGTTATCCATTATCAGTACAGCAGTGTGTACATGTCAATCCCAAATTCCCTAACTGCCCCTTCTCCCTGTCCTCCTCTCAGCAACAGTCAGATGTTCTCTAAGTCTTTAGTCTCTTTCTGTTCTGCAAGTTCATTTGTATCATTTCTTTTTAGATTCCAGATATAAGGGGTGTCCTATGATACTTCTCCTCCTCTGTCTGACTTACTTCACTCACTATGACAGTCTCTGGGTCCATCTGTATTGCTGCAAATGGCCTTATTTCATTCTTTTTAATGACTCAGTGATACCCCCTTGTATATATGTACCACATCTTCTTCATCCATTCCCCCACGAGTGTTTTTGGATTTCAAACCCCCACCATTAGCGAGGGACTGATTATCTTCTCATTACAGTATAATTTTCCTGAGGAAGTCCTAAGAAAGCAAAGAATCAGTTGAATCAAGAGTATATATACCCTTTAGACTGGCATTCATACTGGCCAGCCAGGGACGCATGACAGTAAAGCAGTGTGGGGGAGGGGGAATGCTTTCCTCAGGGATGACGGTTCGTTGATCATTGCGGTATGGATCCCAGGCAGAGTCCCAGTGTCTCACGGAGCTGCTTTTGCCTTCACATACATCAGTGTAAATTAAACTAATTTCCATAGCAAATCTTCTTTAACCTTGAACTTTCACGCTCTGCCTTTAAAATGTCACTTGTGTAACACATTAAGCTGCAGGACCCTTCCAAACTCACTACCACCACCCCTTCAAACCTCCAAAAGTTTCCCAGATATTATCCTCATTTTTTTTTTTCCCATATTATCTTTGCAAGTGACTGTGGTTATCTTTCTTGGTCTCTGTTTTATGTTCCTTTTTGAGAAAGGGTTTAAGCATATATGTTCAGGGAAGAGAGAGAGAATGAGTGAATAAGCAAAAATCTGGACAGTAAGTGAGGTTGAAGGCACTTAGGATCTTAAAGTTCATCCTGCCTGTTCCCATTTCACCTGCCCTGTGTGTTGATAGCATTTGCTTTTATGCAGCATGTTATCTGAAACGGTTGCTGTTAAACTTGTCAGGCTTCAAGTGATCGTTCATTGTATTCAGAGAGAAGTCCAATTAAACTAGGGTCACCTACCTCAGTTTTTCCAGAATTTCTGTATAAACTAGAATTTTTGAGAGAGAAAAAATATTTGCGATCTTTGCCACAGTATTGTGCCTGTTTTAATAATTTATTTGCATCATTTCTGAATGTTACACACTTATGTTTTTGAGGTACTTCCCATCAAAGCGTCATAAGTAACAATGTTTTCCAATGTGTACATTCTGGCAACTGTTTATAATTTCTTTTTAAAAGAAGTCAACTAGATTCTTTGAGGTTTTCAACCTAAAATTCCTATGCAGAAGTTTTTCCATATTATTAAAAACAAACAAAAATATGGCAGCAAACTTAACTTTTATCTCAACAGCTCTTAACTTTGTTTGCAGATATCTATGTTTTTCTTATTCTAATTTGATGTTTTCCCCCTAATATTTTCTTAGGTGCAGAGAGAGCTAGCAGCTGTTATTGCTTTGAAAGCAAGGAAGTCTGGTGAGTAGTCTTTTGTGGGGCTGGAGGAAGATTCTGATTCTTTGGGGTTGTTTCACATGTCATGTGGTTGTGAGCAGTTGAATGTATCCTGGGAAGACTTGGTCCAGAAAGCATATCTCCATTTGTTTTAAAAATTATTTATTCTGCTGTCAAAATAGCACAGTCATATATACAGTTCTTTCCAATTTCACTGCCTGGCTTTATTTCATGCTTCAAGGAAAAAAGAAATTCAAAATTAAAAATGTGTTTGCAGCCCACTGCAAGCATGGGTCTAGGTACCCAGCAAAAGAAAGCAAACCACTTTACATTACTTGTCATAATGACAGAGGAAAGTAGATAATGTAATGGTGGTCTCTGTTTTATATTTCTCATCTCAAAGTGGCTTCTTAAAAAAATAATTGAATTGTCTAATAACATTTCATAGCAAGCATGTTTCATAGGAACTGATGGTATGGATCCAATTCCTAATACCTTAGGAAGCAATCTGTGAATATAATAAGTGGAAAGGGAAAGGGAGCTCTCAGCTACATCTTGAGGAGAGAAAGCCATGTTTTGCTGTAATTCAGTATGCAACAGATGCTCAGTGAGGTAGAGAACACTTGCTTTGAAAAGAAGAGTAGCAGGAGGACCCTCGCTGTTCAGAGGAGGTCCGTGCTGAATGGAATGGCAAACAGAGGGGAGGTGCTTCACGGAGAATGGTAAACTAGGGTAAGACTTTTCAGGTGAAACCACTATGACAAAATCAGAGAGTTGCCGAGGTTTGCAGAAATGCCTGGAACAGAGATGTCTTCAGAACAGAAGTCATACATTTTGCATCTTCCTTTTTCTAGCTAGAAACGAAAACTTTGCTTTTCTCTCGGTGACTTTTGGGATCAAACGCACCTTGTTGTGTTTGTACTATGTCTTTGTTGATTTGGCTGTTGTAGAGGATGCAGCGACCGGATACTATAAAGGTGGTGGAGAAGAAATGCGAGGCACAGCGACGTGGATCCGCAGAGCCCAGGCAGTGGCAATGGCATTAGATCATGGATATTTGCATAGGTGGAGGCCAAGAGGGAGAAGGGACACCAGTATACAGGTTGTAGGTAGGGAGTCTTAGAAATAAATTGTGCTAGAGCTGATGTAGTTTCCTACAACCGTAAGGAGACAAAATTTACAGTCTGCATGAGTTGGGATGATAGTGCCTTGGAAGATAGATTTATTTTTTAAGTTTTAGAAAAAGTTGGGAAAATAATAAAATACATATACTCTGTCATTGCTGGAACAAAACAGAGCAAGTAAATAGAGATGGGGCTGGAGACGGAGGTGGTTGCTAATTTACACAGTGTGGGCTGGGCAGGCCCCTTGAGCAAAGACCTGAAATCACTGAGAGGTGAGCCCCGTGGATGTCCAGGCAAGAGCATTGGACAGAGGTGTGCAAAATATGTGTAGAGAACAGCAAGGAAGTGAAAGTGGCTGGAGCAAAGTGAACAAGGCAGAAAGAGGTAGATTCCAGATGTCAGGCTAAGAAGTTTGAACTCTCTGCAGGTGAAGAGAAATGAGGAAGCATAAGCAAGACACACACACAATGGACTGTGCCGAGTCAAAGACTGGTATGAAGTTGACTGTTTATGCCATGAGGTTAACATCTCTATTTTCCTTACTTATTTCATCTGTGGAGCTTAGATGTCAAGACAACATTGGGAACTTCTCAGGGACAGAGTGAAGCACAAATATATCAAGGATGGGGACATAAATTCATAGTTTTATTTTGTCAAGTTCCATGAAAACCCCTATTGGTAATTTTTAAGTGAAGTGAAGTCAAAGTCGCTCAGTTGTATCCGACTCTTTGCGACCCCATGGACTATACAGTCCATGGAATTCTCCAGGCCAGAATACTGGAGTGGGTAGCCCTTCCCTTCTCCAGGGGATCTTCCCAACCCCGGGATCGAACCCAGGCCTCCCACATTGTAGGCAGATTCTTTACCAGCTGAGCCACAAAGGAAGCCCAATAGGTAATTTTTAAACAGTATTGAATTTATAGGTCATTAGATAAATTGGCACTTTGGAGGTAAGCATTTCCATTCATGAATCTAGGGTTTCATTCCACTTTTTTCATATCTTCAGTACTGTCTTAACAACGTCTCCTTAAAGCTTTGTACATTTCTTTGCTTACTGTATTCTTTGGTGCCTTTGGTTACTGTTATTTTTTGGCTACAGGTATTTTTAGCTTTTTTTTTAAGTGCAGGTTTCTGTCTTTGTCTTTCATGACACTTTTTCTTGAAATAAACTTTGCCTTTTAGAGTAGTTCCAATTCACAGGAAAATTGAGCAGAAAGTACCCAGTTCCCATATGCCCTGTGCCCCCACATGCCCTGCTCCCTCACTGCCAGCATCGCAGAGGGGTATATTTGTTCTAGTCGATAGCCTTTGTTGACACATCATTTTCACCCACCGTCCGTAGTTGAGGGTTCACTCTTGGTACTGTCCATTTTATGGGCTTGGACTAATGTCTAATAACATGTGTTTATCATTATAGTATCACACAGAATCACTTCACTGCCCTTCTGCTCTACCTATTTATGCCTCCCTCCCCTCCCCCATTTTCTGGCAGTCACTTATGTTATTGTCCCCATACTACTACTAAGTCGCTTCAGTCGTGTCGGACTCTGTGTGACCCCAGAGACGGCAGCCCACCAGGCTCCCTCATCCCTGAGATTCTCCACGAAAGAACACTGGAGTGGGTTGCCATTTCCTTCTCCAATGCATGAAAGTGAAAAGTGAAAGTGAAGTCGCTCAGTCATGTCCAACTCTGTGAGACCCCATGGACTGCAGCCCACCAGGCTCGTCCATCCATGGGATTTTCCAGGCAAGAGTACTGGAGTGGGGTGCCATTGCCATAGTTTTGCCTTTTCCAGAACGTCACATGGTTGGAATCATAGAGCAGATAGTCTTTTCAGATTGGCTTTGTTCAGTCAGTAATAGGCATTCAGAGTCCATCCATGTCCTCTACTAACAACTTGATAACTCATTTCTTCCTAGCTCAGAATAATATTCCGTTGTCTGGATGTACCACAGTTTATGTGTCCGTTCACCTGCCAAAGGACATCTTGATTGCTTCCAGGTTTTGGCAGTTATAGATGTTATAAACAAACCTTCTATAAACATCTGTGTGTATGTTTGTATACAGTTTTCATCTACCCAGACACGTCATGCACACATAGTTTTCAGCTGCTTTGGGTGAGTAGCAAAGAGCATGATTTCTGGAGCGTGTGGTAAGAGTATGTTGAGTTCTGTAAGAAGCTGCTCCCGGTAACTACCTTCCCGAGTGGCTGTACTCTTTGCATTCCCTCCAGCAGTGGACGAGAGCTCCTGTTGCTCTGTATCTTCACCAGCATTTGTTGTCAGTATTCCAGATTTGGTTGTTTTAGTTTGCATTTTCTTGACGATATGTGATCTGGAATATCTTTCCATGTGCTTACTTGTTATCTCTATATCTTCTTTGATGAGTGTCTGTTAAAGTCTTTGATCCATTTTTCTGTCAGCTTGCTTGTTTTCTTGTTGAGTCCTAGGAGTTCTGTATGTATTTTTGATGATTGTCCTTTTTCGGGTATAGTTTGCAGGTGTTTTCTCCCAGCCTCTGGCTTGTATTCTCATTCTCTTCACATTGTTTTAATTTTAATAAAGTCAAGCTTATCTTTCTCCTCTTTTGGATCCTGCCTTTGGTGTTGTAGCTAAAAAGTCCTATCACACACAAAATCATCTAGGTTTTCTTCTATTACATCCTAGAAATTCGATAGTTTTGCATTACATTTAAGTCTGTGATCCATTTTGAGCTCATTTTTATGAAGTGTTAGGTCTGCATTTGGGTTCTTTTATGTGCGTGTGTTTATGTCTAGTTGTTCCAGCAGCATGTGTTGAAAACAGTATCCTCCTTCCATTTTATTGCCTTCCCTCCTTTGCCAAAGGTCGTTTGTCTGTATTTGTGTGGGTTTATGTCTGGGCTCTCTATTCTCTTCCACTGACCTACTTGTCTGTGCTTTTGCCAGTACCACACTGTTTGGATTACTGTAACTTTACAGTAAGTGTTGGTAGGGTACTGTCAGCCTTCCAGTTTTTTCTCCTTCAACATTGTTTTGGCTATTCTGAGTCTTTTCCCTCTCCATATATACTTTGAATCAGTTTGTTGATCCACATCTGTTATCTTTTCTAATTGTTTATTTTTCCTGCATGAGAACTCTGTTTTTGTGCCTCTCAAAAGTGTTGAACTTAAATGAATTCTAATAGCTAGTTTTAAAATTACCTTGGGTTTTCTTTATAGACAAATATAGTATCTATCAATTATGACTATTTTAATCTCTGTCTTACCAACCCAAGTAACTCCCCTTTTTTCCCCTCATGCTATTTCATTAGCTAGGGTCTTGTGATATATAAATTGAATAATAGAAAAGATAGTTGGCATTCTTACTTTGTCCCTGACAAAATTAAAGAAGTTTTCTGACTAGAAAAATAGGGTAAGCAAAGAAGATCATTTTTAGAGGAAAACAGACTTTTCTGTGCCACATGCCCCAAACCAAAACAAATTTGGGAAGCAGTCTAGGGGCAAATATAACCAACAAGATGATATTGCAATATTCAAAGAATCCAAGCATGGCCTGCAGGAGACCCCCACCTGATACGTCTCACACTGCTGCTGCTTGATTTGGCATTGAGAGCAGATGAAAAATAATAGTGGCAAAGTATGAGAACCTAACTCAAGTATGGCTTTTATTCCTTTATCAGATTCTAACTGAGCACCTACTCTAGGGCATTGACAGTACAGCGGTAAGCAAGGACAAATGCGGCTCCCTGCTATTTTAAAATCACAATGTTTATTTCAGAGATAAATAAACGTGAGTAAGTCAATGGCTGTCTGGAAAAGGATAATGTATTACTGTGTAGTTAGGAGGTGATAAAATGAACTATTAAACACAACCTTAAACAGAATTTTAGCTGCAGAATGGTGCATTCTGTATGCTCATTTTTAAAAAAAAACTATTTTGATATTTTTTAGGTGGAATAAAAAGAAACTGGTATACTTCTAATGAAAAAAGTATTGAAATAATAGTTGGCACATCTGGGGCTTGACAAAAGGAGTTGATTCCCTTAATATCTGTCTTGCAGTAGAACTGTTAATTAGGGCTCAGGTGGTCATGCCAGATTTATGTCTCTCTGTGAAGGGTTGTTAAAACAAGAATTAGTATAAAGAAAGAGTTTTTTTTGGTTTCAGCTCTCCGTACAAACAGAAATAAAAGTAATTGCCAATTGATAGATTATATAGATGATTCAAGGATCTAGCTTTGTAAAAAATCTATTTTGTTGTAATTTTCTAAGAAGCCATTAGGATGTGGCTTTAAACAGTTTTCTCCTCTGAATGCTAACCTTAGTGAATATGAATAGTATTTTAAGGCTTCACACAGTTTTAAGATGTTAACACAGATATCCTTGCACTTGTTTCTTTTTTGTTGAATTGCTAATTCTACTGCTAACTGTTAGACAGTTAGAGTCTTAGGAGACATTTTCTTCCCCCTTTCAAGGGAATCCACAGACAAAGCATGTTTAGCTCTCAGTATCTTTAGATTAGATGAAATTTGTGCCGTGGTGGGCTTTTATTTCTGGAAAGCCAGAAATCTCGTATTGATAAACCTCTTTGGCAGTTTTTATATTTCACTCTCTCTCCTAGTCCATACCTAGTTAAGTGTTTTAAAACTAAGTATCGAGGATATTAATGTTTAGAAAACACAGAAGAGGTTCTAGACTCTGTTTGTACCATTAAATGTCTTTGTGACTTTGGTAAAGGGATTCCAATTTGTATTGTATCATGAGGGGGTGGGTATAGAATGTAGGAACCTTTGTGATTCCTTCCAGCTCCAGTATTTAATTATAATAGTGAGTATTTTCATTAATTTCTTTCATTATCCTTAATGGAGTCACAACCTTGGGAATGTTTTATTCAGGACTCTTAGGGACAAGTGAGAGAAAAATAAACTGAAAACCACAAGGGGACTTTGTCAGCTCAGGGTATCTGTGGAGCTAATCAGTCTCAGTAGGAGAGAACCTCTTTCCTGGTAAGACCCACGGAAGTCTTGGTGGGGACTTTGCTGGGAGGATGGAATGCCCATCTCTGGAGCAGTGGAAGCTTGGGTGGAGGGCAGGATACAGAGGTTAAGTCCCACGAACTGAGGCTGGGGCAGGTGTGGCTCCCCAGAGGAAACCAGCAGAAGAGGAATGGCTGCTGGGGCAGAGTGCTCACCACAGGAGGAATTACTCGTATTGTCTGAATCTCGTGATTCAGAGAGGATTTCGAGGGAAATGTCGTGCCTGAGAGTACACAGGTTAAGGCTGCAGCCAATGCAAACCGAGGCTTTCCAATATCTAGTCTCTAGTTTTCCTAGCTACGTTGTGTCCCCTCCCTTGTTGTTATGGGGAGTAAAGATTTGGTTTATGGAAAGGCATTCACATTTTCTACTTTTGTTTCTGGAAATGGAGAAGAATCTAGTGAAAACTTACATTTTTCAAGCAGTAAATAGCAGCAATTTCCCCCCTCGTTTTCAAATAAATTAGCCAGGGATTCAGGTTAACGTATTATTTTTGTACCAAGATATTTTATTATTTCTTTGGGATGCTAAATATATATATAAAACATAAAATTGTATAAAATGGTTTTACCTACTGTGTTTAGTTTTAGCTTTTAGAAACATTATTTTTAATAGGCCGCAAAGGATGAGAAGGAAGCCTGAGTTTTACATTCGCGTTAAATTGTTTCTCCTAGCCTCAGAAATCCTCTTGTTTGTTCAATCATTTTTGATTCCTATACTCAAGCTTAAATAGGCATTTGAATGGGTATGTGATTTCTCCAGCTTGGTTATTAATATTTGCTGTACACTGAACTGCGTGTTTGTAAAACATTCAACAGGTGACCACGGGGATCTGGTAATCTGGGTGAACCCATCAGACAAGTTGAGGGCCTTTTATTACCTGGCTAAATTCCTATCTTTGAAGATCTACTACTGGTAACAGTCACTGGTCACCAATGACTTGTTATAGGAACTTAAGCAGATTTAAGCTGCTTTGTGAGATTGGCAGGGAGTCAGTGTTGACAGGAAGCTCTGCAGAGAGGTTTGAGGTCTGACACAATTGAAGGGACATGTTCTCCTTCAGGGCAGAAGCTTCCCAAAGAGAAGACATCCCCATTGCTTTGTCATGAAAAATGAAATAGATGGACTGATTATTTTTAACAGTAGAGAAAGGTTTCTCCCTTCTGCACATTTAGAAAAAGAAAAAATAACCATTAAGCCAATGGAATTGCTTCTACTTTTATGATCCTCTTTTTACTTTTTATTTCAATGTAGCACAGTGTTTGACTTTACTCTCTCATGAACACATTGCTCATAAAGGAGAATGCACAGTAAAATGGGATTTTAGAGTGGATGGTAATAATAAAATTAAGGACCAACAAAGATAGACTTAACGTGGTGGTACAATTATTGCTATCTCAAACCCCTTTCTGGTTTCTTGTGATTAACTTGCTATTGAAAAAATTTAAATGCTTTTGAAAGTATTAATAAAAGCTGTAGTAATCCTGTCTTGAATAGTTTTTTTCCATCTAATCTCTGAGTGCGCTAATAATGAATGTTCAAGCTAGGAAATACTAGTTTATAACGACAGAGGTCTATTGGTTGTATTTTAAGCAGTTGAGATATTATGCTTTATTTTTAGTGATATTTTCAACCCCTTAAAAATTTAAAGTCTTCCTCAGCCTGTCCTCATAGGGTGCCCCTTCTCCTCTTGGAGCTGGCGTTTTCACGTGGTTTGTGTTGTGTCTTCTCCTTTGCCGCCTCCTGGATGCTGAGCTGGCATGGCCATAGCTCTCGTTCATGGTCAGCACAGACCCACACCGACTGTCTTGTTAGCCCCACTAACAAATGTGATATTTAGCATTTGTCAACCAACAGGAAAGAAGTAGCATGTGTTTCCCCCCCAAATCATCAACACAACATTCTGGTCTTCCTGATTGATTGAAGATCTAGGATGTTTTCCTGAGAAGAGAGAGCTTTGCCTAACACCATGCTGATTGTTGAAGTTTGTAAAAATCTCCCCCTTCTTGGTGCTATAATAACTCCTTGTTCTAACATTTCCAGAGGCTCTTCTGCCAGCTGACGGATTTTGTACATTCACATCCCGTCTCCACCAGTGCATGTTCTTACTAAACAGTGATCAATTCAGTGGTTGACAAGTTGTATCTTTCTTTTTTATTTAATGGCATGAAGCCATAATAAGACTCTTGAAACAGTCATTGTCAATGCAATGCAAAGGTAAAACTTACTTGAAAATGTAAAAATCTTCCTATCAAGAAAATAATAGCTTCGATAAAACCCAGGAACAATTGAAAATGCATGAGGCAGATGCTTTGTAAATTTTTTCTAACTCTCCCACTGGGATACGAAGAAAATTGCCTTTAAAAAAGAATCCCATGACACTGTCTTTTGTAATTAGAGCTATTAAGTCAAAATGATAAATAACCATTCAGTGACATACCATAAAAGAAAATAGCCCTTTGCCCAGTTTTCTCCTGAATAGCAAGGTATCTGAGAGCAACCAGCATGGAAGTTGGGCTCTTTTTAACCCTGAGGGTTACTTAGAATTTAGGAAATTAGAAAGGTAAGATGATTTTCTTTTTCCTCCTTGTACATGGTCATGTCTATTAAGAGAGTAAATGGAACTGATTTGCCAAGGAGGTGAAGAATGGTAATACCCACAGCAGAGTGTACGTGAGAGTGCAACGTTTAGAGGCCTTTGTTTTAAAAAATGCACTGCAGGAACTCTTAAGTGAAGGAAGGGAATATTTATAAGGCTCAGTAGACAAAGGTATTTATCACTCTAAATGGGAGCTTGTTCTTGTTTTAGGGAACCAGATACCGGAAGGGAGAACTGAGCACTGATGCTCTCTGGTCTCATGTGGTCCGGGACAATGATTTTTACGGCATTCAGATTCTTAGCTGTTACTGCCTGTGTCTTATAAACGTGGCCAAACCTTGGGAAACAGTTTCCTGTGGTTTGGAGCAGAGAGTTGGGTGGAAGGTGGGACAGAGACATAAAGCGGAGACTCCACAGTTTTCTGTTTGAGCATGGAAAGCTGGCTGCCAGCACTACAGCTCCTGGGAACGTGTTTTCTTTGAGCAAACTAGATGAGTGTAATGAGTGTACCCTGTGCATAAATTCAATATTCATTCTACACACAAGGTCAAATGAAAGTTAATGACCATTTGCACACCAGAGATCTGAAACCCACATTTTATTTCTTTCTCATAATGACTAAAAAGGATAGCAATTTATATTTAAATTGATTTAAATTTCAAAGCATAAACACAGAGGTCTCCCTGGTACCCTTTTTTCACCAGTGAAACTTCCTGGTAGGGCTCAACTTTCATAAAAAATTCAGTTCCATCCCATGCCGGCTTCCCAGTGTGGGCTGTTTTTTTGTTTTCTGTGGAGCAGCCCTGTTCCCACCCTGCTGGGTTAGCAACACCAAATTAGAGCCCAGCAATGCAATCAGAAGCACTTTCTTTAATGATTTAGGTTTTGCATTTGTTGAGTTAATTAGCTGATTGAGGCAACTAATGGGTGTCTTTAATACACTGTTGATGGGGTGGCTTCTCTAGAGCCTGCCGGCTCCTTTGTTCTTGGTCTTCTGGGGTTTGGGGACTGCTTCCCAGAAGAACATATGATATATGCCACCCTGAGTCTGGAGGCCAGCCCAGGAGGCTAGTATGCTAATTACCAAGTGCCCCAGAAGGATGAGCATCCACTTAAAACCCTGTATCTGACTAATTCTGTGCACTTGAATGAAGTTTTTCGTGGAGGGGGTCAAGGTGCATGGGTAAGGGGTGGGGAGAGTAACCTGTGATCCATTTTTACAGTTAAAAACGCTATGATTGCTTCTCTGTATACAGCCAAGCTACAAAATAAAAACAGTTGGTAGGTATTTTAAAATATTAGAATAGTTAAGGAAATATTACAAGAACAAGATGATGGGATAATTAAATGGTAAGGTATATTAATGGCTAAAATGGTGTCTTATGAACTAAAATATTCCTTAAGTAGAGGAATCCTTGTTGTATGCTGTTTTTACAAAGTTATGAAATTCTGTGGTCTGGTGAACACAGTCTGCCACCAAAATCTGGCAGTCTTGGGCATGCAGTCAGAAAATCTGGGCTGTGTTCACTCTGGCAAGTCACTGACTCCCCTCAGCCTCAGGTTCTTTTATTTTTATTTTTATTTTTTTAATAAAAGGAAGAGGCTGGGCTTGGTTGATGCTGGAGGGTCATGCTGAGTCTGCAGGTCATGCCCTCAGTGCCAAGTATTAGGTGGTATTCTTTGCTGTCTGTTTAGGCAGAATGTAAGAATAATAACTGCTGATAACTTAGTATCTTTTCCAAACATTTTTTCATTTTTTCCTTAGTGAAGATCTACAGACGGGCCCCTCCCCCACCTTTTTCAGGGAACGTTTTCTGCTATCATTTGTATTGACAAGTAAGCACACTCGAGGGAAATCTTTGTCTTGGCCACATGACCCAGCTATTGTCCATCATTCGTCACATTAAAAGTCTAATCGTATAAACAGCCATGAAAATGGAGCTGTATTCAGTAAAACTGAAAATGACATAGGCACAGTGTGTGTAAATATAAGTTAAATAATGTGCCATAGTATGTAATGCAGAATACACAATTTGATTCAACTGAATTATACCTAGAAAAAGTGAGCCAGTTATGATAAAAGTGAAATTTACGTCATATACTGTTCTTCCTACTTAATGTGATACATAAGTACTTAACATATGACAGTTTCTTAATCAGACATTGTCTTTGTAAGTGGCTAGACAAATTGTGGTTCTAGCCACTTGCAATTTTCAGATAGTTATAGAAATATTGCATTTTAATACTGCAGTGATATCTGTTTTTGGAATGAGATTGATGATAAAGATTTTGGAGACAATGAAGGCTTATATTTACAACTTCAGCCATACATTTTGACATAAGTCTTTTTGGTTGGAGATGAGGAAACAGATGGGTAGATTATTTTTTTAAATAATTTTAGGTTTCCTTCTGAATGGTTGCATTAGAATTCCTACTTAACTAAATAAAAATTTGATTTTCTAAAGTTCCTCAAGTTTATAGTTGGACAACTGCCCAACTTTACAGTGTTTCTTGACCTGAGCGGAGATTTTGTCATATGAATGGTAACAGAATTAAAAGGTCTCATGGCATTGGCAGGAAAGCCTTTGTAAATGAAGAGAAGTACTACCAAGCTTTATTTAGTGGGCAGACTCAGGAAAAAGCAAATATTCCTACTGAAGTTTCTCACTAAACTTACCAGGAAGACCTTTGGGTGGAGGAGGGAGGGCCCATTAGTTAAAGAGGAAGTGAATTTAGCCTTGGCTTTAAGTGAGTGCACGTGATCCACAGCCATATCCTGATAAGTCGTGGGCAGGACCCCAAGTTGACAGGACTAAAGGGATTGTCTGGTTCTGCTTTTGCCAAAAGGGGGCTAACTTCTGTGTGTTGAAAATGCAGATACAGAATAGAAACAGAGCATTTGCTTTAAGACCTATTAAAATTAATGGAGAAAGTTTATATCTTATCGTATTATTGTTTTCTGGTAGAAAAATGGCTGTGAGAAATTTGGGATTGAGGTCATCTTTATACCATTAGAAACAGATGGAAGCTTTTAGAAATGGTGCCCACTTTTTTTCCACTCTAGCTGAAACAGAAGAGCATGACGGACACAGTTGCCATCTTAGTTCTTATGTTTCTATTTTCTTCATTTCGATTTTTAGTTTTGTTTTCATTTCTTTAAAAGGCCCATTTCCATATCCTAGTTCTGAAGGTAGAGTGAGGTAAAGGTTCTTTTCTTCTGCCTGAGGGAGGCCTTATAGAGCAAACACAAATTTATCAGATAGTTCCATTTCTACCTTCAGGTAGGGGGAATTAGCCGGGATTAGAGGTTATCCAAGGAGAGGGCAATGGCACCCCACTCTAGTATTCTTGCTTGGAAAGTCCCATGGATGGAGGAGCCTGGTAGGCTGCAGTCCATGGGGTCTCTAAGAGTCGGACACGACTGAGCGACTTCACTTTCACTTTTCACTTTCCTGCATTGGAGAAGGAAATGGCAACCCACTCCAGTATTCTTGCCTGGAGAATCCCAGGGATGGGGGAGCCTGGTGGGCTGCCGTCTATGGGGTTGCAGAGTCGGACATGACTGAAGCGACTTAGCAGCAGCAGCAGCGGCAGAGGTCATCCATAGGCCCTGGCTGGAAACCTCTCTTGCTACAGTGGAGGAAGGTGAGGGTGTTGTCCCAGCAGCCTGCTGGCCCTAGGGAATGTCTGTCCACCTTGTCTGGTCAGGGGAGGAGCAGATTTCATGCTCTGCTCTCATGCTGTTAGGCCACTGGGCACCTTGGACCGTTCAGTCATCTCAGAGTCCTCACTGAAACTAATTACTGGTGTGGAATTCAGGCTTATCGTTTGTACCTGAATCCAAGTTGTTGAAGCTGCTTCATTTTGCTAGTAACATGAGGCCTACTTAAGTCAACTAATTTCGGGGTTAATCTTGTAATCAAGTGGGCAGTTTCATCAAAACATTACATTTATATGAGTGGTCCAGGTCCTTCCAAGGGAGTTTTCCTGGGGCCTGCTTTAGTGCAGTTTTTCATTATCTCGATACTTCAAGAAGAAAGTCAGACGAATAGAACAGCCTGTAGTTTCTATCAATTGTATATGACAAAGCAAAATACATAGACTTTCATTTGAGAGGAGAGATGGCTGGCTGAGTGCCGTCAGCGTGGATGTGGAAAGTAGTCTGGCTACCAGCCGGTGCTAGTGCTGTATCAAAACTTTTTTCTTTCCACATATATCTTGGCTAGGTTTTCTTATCTGGTAATCTTATGAGATTATTTTAGTTTATGAACCATTAGAGCACTAATATTCAAAAATGGCAACAGATTGTCAGAATTATTCACTGTGGTGAAGTGTAGACGGGAAATGCTTTCTTCTTCGTTTTCAGCAGCTGTGCTGTGTGGTGTTACCTAGTGCCAGTGAGCTTCTAGATCTGACCTGTTTCTGATTCAGACTTTCTTTGTGGTGAGCGGGCTGTTCAGGATGGCGGTCCTGCCTGAGTCTGGTTTAAATCTCCCTTCTTGGGCCACTTAGTCTCTGGCATGAGAGGGTCCCGTGGTGGCGTGGGCTCCTCTGCTCTCTGAAGCAGTGCCCCTGCCAGTGCTGCAGGCTTGGTGGATCTGCAGACGGCATCTGCTTGCTGTGGTATCTGCAGGGGCACTTAGGGGCCCATGGCAGCTGGCTCTGTGTCTGGACCTTCCTTGGGCCTCTGGCCCCATATTGCCTCTTGCTGGAGCTGTAACCCCATTGCTTCCCTGCTACAGGCTCCAGCCAGCCCCTGGATGAGGGCACTGCCACCGCCAGCTCCTCTTCCCAGGCCATGGAGGTGCTTCTGAGTCCTTTCAGACTTCCCAGCCAGGGAAGGAAGAGCAGCTCAGAAAAGTAACCGAGGGGTAGCCCTTGTCTGCTCCAAGCCGTACGGTGCTCACAGACGATCGCCTGTGAGTGTGCTGGCCCCAGGTGGGGCTGGGGTGGGGTTCAAGGCCATCTCCCCCGTGTAGGTGTGCTAACCAGCACTCCCATCCTCAGTGTCCCCTCAGTCATCCACCCACCCCAGCCTCAGAGCCAAGCCCGCCAGGGAGCTCAGGCCCACTGTTCTGACCTGTTTCTGCTTCCTCTTTCTGCTGCCCCATCCCATGATCCACTGTAGCAACGCAGGGATGGGCTTGACCTGCTCTCACCCATTACTTCCTGACTGTCTCCTCAAGGGGGACAAACCTGTGGCTTAGCTATCCCAGGAGAGAGAGCTCTGCAATCTAAGACTCTTAGAGTGGGTTCTTGATGTGCAGAGGAGAATGACATTCTCTACCGTGTTTGCCCTTTGAAGCCTGTTGTCTTGCTGCAAAATTCTTTGGGTGTCAGGATTGGCTTCGTCTTTATGCTCCTTATCTTCTGCGCTACCCAGGCTGTATGAGGGCCTGATTAGGGAGAAGAGTCCATCCAGAGATGAAAATGGAAAAGAAAAAAGCACGTTACATGCTTTGTAGCTTAATTACCCTTGATTAAGCACTTGACTGCCATTCTTTTTTTCCACACACCTACCCTGTGGGGTTGTGGTTCTGATCATCCCCTTCTGCAGATTGGTGAGTTGTTGTGACTTGACAAAGGTCATATACTAGAAATAGTGTAGAAGTGGTGCCATATTTTCTCCCATATGTGTAATAAAAGGACATTTAAAAAAACATTCAGTGGGATAGAGTTCATTGAAGGTTAAGGAAAGTTTTCAGATATTTCCTAGCCTCCTCTTGGCCTGTCTGCTCCCTCCCATCCTCACAATGATTGAGTGGTTGGACCATTTGCCGTCTTTGCTTGTATCAGTATTTACAAACACAAGGACTTTGAGGGGATTCTTGGCAGTTCCTCTGCATGTTTTAGAATTTCACTGTAATGTCAAGGGAAGATTCAGCAGTATAATTGCTGACAATTCAGAAACAACAGCAACAGAAAAATCACATCATGTGAGAAGTATTTTAATGTAAATAAACATTATTTTTGGAACGTAGACTCCTTGCCTACTATAAAACCTTAGTTAACAAGACTCTCTGTGTAGATCTGACCTGTTATGTTTTCCGGTTTACAGTCCTTGAGGCAAAACTTCGTAGCTGTGAAAAGCTATTTAAGAGACTCAGGTTCAGTTCTGGCTTAGTCCCTTATTGTGAAGTAATGGCTCCCAGACATTTGTTTTCTTATTCTGTGAAATGGAGCAAAAGGCATATGCCTCTGAGGCTTCTGGAGGTAGGAGAGAGTTAGATAGCATAAAGCATGAAGCTGGCATGTAGTTAGGCTTAGAAGTAACTTTCTCTCTCTTTCTCTTATTTTTGGCTGCACCTTGCGGCACATGGGATCTAGTTCCCCAGCCAGGAATCAAACCTGTGTTGCCTGCAGTGCAAGTGCAGAGTCTTAACCTCTGGACCACCAGGGAAGTCCCAGATATCATTTTGTTTTACTCCCTGAGATAAATATTTTAAAAACTTTATAATTCTTGGGTGAAACTATACAGAGGAGTGGGGTCTTTTTAAATGAATGAACATCTTAAGGTGTCTGAGCATCACTGATGCTCAAATCTTTTGTCACAGGATTAGCCTGAACCTGTCCTGTCACCAGAACACAATTCTTGCAAGGTGTTTAAAAATGAAAGCCCTTCTGTCTCCCAAGAAAAATGGTGAAGGAAAATGTTGCTAAGGTTAACTCAACTGTTTTTCATTGAGGTTTTATTTTAGTTGGATTGTATACAATCCATCTTTGCATTAAAAGGAAACTTGTTTATTTCTAGTACATTTCTTCACAAGAAGGACAACCGAACAGGCTGCTGGGCTCAGGTATTGATGAATTCTTTATTACTCTCACCAATGGAGCAAATATTTATGCTCTAATTAAAAGATACACTTTGCTCTGGTGACATTTACCATTTTTCTCTATTGAATAACTTTTCCACTGGCTGGACATTAGTGTATTAAATGTGACTCTAAAGAAAACATCTAATAGGTAGAAACCTGTTAAGAAGTGGAGGAAAGAACGTTTGGAGGGTCGAGTCCACTACAAGGCAAAGGGAAAAGAGTTGCAATGGAATCCTCTCTGCCTGGGGGCAAAATCACACCATCAGTCAGGAGACAGGGAAACAGCCAGAGTCCCTCGGTGGCTTGAGCCGTCTCCAGGCAATTGTGCGGAGTGTGGAGTATCTGATGAAGGAGATGACAGGTTTTCACCTCCTCTGGTTTTAGCCTCCGCACTGTAGATTTATTATGTTGCCTGAGTGCCGTGAATCCCCACTTATCAGCACACCAGTAGTCACATGTTGGTAAAAGTGAAACATTAGGATTGAGCTCCTTGTGTGCTGTTGCGTTCTGTAAGTGGCAAGGGGCAGGAGTCTTCAGGGATGGCAGCATGACAGGACCAGGCTGGCGATCTGGAAGTGGAGCAGCTGAGTGAAGAGTGGGTGGAGGGAGGGGCTGGCTCTGAGGCTGTGGCAACAGTGGCAGAAAGGTGAGAGGTGGCATGGTCGTAAGCTATGACAGTGGCAGGGAGCAAGAGGGACAGAAACATTTCAGAGGTAAAAGTGACAGGATCTAGTGAGAGATGGATATGAGGGCTGAGGAGAAAGAAGAACATGAAGGCTCCTGGCGGTGATCTGAACTAAAGTACAGACCCCGGGTGGAGGGAGAGGCCTGTAAGACATGCTGTGTGTGATGCCTGTGATTTCAGACCCCCGTGTCCTCCCATTGTATTAAATTGATGCTCTTGAGGGCAGAGGTGTGGCCACTCCACGTGCCCTAGTGGCCTGTAGGGAGCAGACATGTGATGGTCTCTGAAATGAGCATCCTCAGCATGTAACCGGAGATGTGGGCCTGGCACTCAGGGAAGAGGGCAGAGATGGAGACACAGATTTGGGAATAACCCGCATAATGGGGAAAGTTGAAACCACAGGAACAGATAATATCACTGAGGAGAGAGGAAAGAGAGCCTGCAGGAAACCTGCATTTTTTTAGAGGGTTTCACACTGATAAGGACCCAGAAAAGAGAGTTTTAAACAGTCTCAAGTTCAGCTGACAGGCTGAATAGATTGAGACAGAGAGAGTGGTTGTTGGTCAGCTTTCAAAAAAAAGGTTGAATGGCACTGGATGGACTAGATTGTAACATTATGGCATGGTGGGATTGTGAATTGGTACAGTTACTATGGAAACAGTATGGAGAATCCTCAAAAAATTGAAAATAGAACTATTGTGTGATCCAGCAATTCCACCTCTGGGGATATATCCAGAAGAGATGAAAACACTAACTTGAACAGGCATTTGCACCCCCGTTTCATAGCAGCATTATCTACAGCAGCCAAGATGTGGAAGCAGCATGAGGGTCCACTGATGGACGAATGGATATAGAAAAACCAATCTCATAGGAAAAGAGATGAGATTTGTGGTTACCAGAGGCACAGAGCGGGGCAAGGGGGAGATGGAGGAAGGTGGTCAAAAGATCCAAACTTGCGGTTAGAAGACAAATGAGTACCTGGGGTGTAAGGTACAACACAGTAACTATAGCTAGCACTGCTCTGTGGTACATAGAGAGTAAATCCTAAGAATATTCATCACAATGAGAATTTTTTCCTTTTTTCTTTTTTATTATTGTATCTGTAAGGGAAGATGAATGTTAGCTGAACCGACTGTAGTAATCACTTCTGTACATGTTAAACTTATACAGTGATGTGTAAGTTTATTATTCAATAAAACTGGAAAAAAGAATTATTATTCAATAAAACTGGAAAAGAGAATACATAAAATTTTAAAGAGTTAAAAGCATATTAAAAATACTACATGACATGACTCAATGGTGAATGCTGACCACTACTTTTCAAATTTCACTACTAAAAACATATATAGTGATGAGGTAAGGCTTGTAACTGCTTTTCCCCTTACTTTTTAAAGATTAGAAAAGATCTGAGCATTTGGGAGCACTTGCAGGCTATATGCAGATAACATGGCCTTCACTGGTGGCTCAGAGAGTAAACAATCCGCCTGCAGTCCAGGAGACCTGGGTTCAATCCCTGGGTCGAGCAGATTCCCTGGAGAAGGTAATGGCAGCCCACCCCAGTATTCTTGTCTGGGACATCCCGTGAACAGAGGAGCCTGGCAGGTGACAGCCCATGGGATCGCAAAGAGCTGGACAGGACTGAGTGACTGAATGTTGGATGTGGATAGAGTCTTGTTGAGGGGGCTCCTAAAATAAATACTACGACCTTTTCCCAGGAAATGGCGCCCAAAACATAGCTGGTTATTTGGATAATGAGAAACGGGGTTCTGCCTTCCATGGCTGGGAATACCTTCTGTGTTTTCCTAACATATTTATGTCCACAACCCGCAGGACACACAGAGGAGTCTGACCGGGCACACATCTAATTCCAGGTTTGCAAGAAATACTGAACTTTACTAGTTGCAGTACATTTTGACTTTTAATTTTTTCCCCCTATTCTTTCCACTGTATTCTATTCTATTTCATTAAAAAAGAAATGGAAAGAAGTCCTGGTCGGGATCCACATGAATGCATTGGCAGTTTGCCCAGCTGTTACTGCTCTATCCTTGACTGAGGGTGACTTGAACTGCCACAGATGCAGCATTTTATACGGGAGGATTGTATAAAATGAGAATGTTTTTACCTTCCCAACTCGGTAGGTTTTTTGAACATCAGATAAGACCCTTTATGAAAGCGCTTTCCCTCTGTAAAAGTACTGCACAGGTGAAGGGTGACATTTTTGCCAAAACTTTAATTCTTGGCAAAGTACTCAATGAATTACTTTTCTTAACTCTATTTGCTGATTTCTCACATTGAAACAGTAAATTTCTGTCTGTGATACAAGTTTTGGTTGATTTGTAAATTAAAAAAAAAATAGTCTGGTTGATTTTTAAAGAGCTCTCTCAACTATAGTCACTTAGTACATTACTGCTGCTGCTGCTAAGTCGTTTCAGTCATGTCCGACTCTGTGCGACTCCATAGACGGCAGCCCACCAGGCTCCCCCCATCCCTGGGATTCATTACAGTCATTGTATTTAATGACCTATTGGTTTGGCTTTGACTTTTACAACATTGATTAGGAATTAAGTAAACGTCATTCTGAAAGAGCATCAGTCCCCTTTGTGTTTCAATAACAGTTTTAACAGAGTTATTAGGAGAGTTTTCTTAGCAACCATCCCAGTTAAGTCGTGGGGAGAGAGAACCTCTTGTCCCCAAGGCAGCAAGACGGTAACAGTCAGGAGAACCCTGGCATCCTCAGAGGCTGTCACCAGTAACCCCTCTTGAATTGCTCTTGGTTAACCTCAGATATGCAGATGACACCAATCTTATGGCAGAAAGTGAAGAAGAACTAAAGAGCCTCTTGATGAAAGTGAAAGAAGAGAGTGAAAAAGTTGGCTTAAAACTCAACATTCAGAAAATTAAGATCGTGGCATCTGGTCCCATCACTTCATGGCAAATAGATGGGGAAATAGTGGAAACAGGGGTTGGCTTTATTTTGGGGGGCTCCAAAATCACTGCAGATGGTGACTGCAGCCATGAAATTAAAAGATGCTTACTCCTTGAAAGAAAAGTTATGACCAACCTAGACAGCATATTAAAAAGCAGAGACATTACCTTGTCAACAAAGGTCCGTCTAGTCAAGGATATGGTTTTTCCAGTAGTCATGTATGGATGAGAGAGTATAAAGAAAGCTGAGCACTGAAGAATTGATGCTTTTGAGCTGTGGTGTTGGAGAAGACTCTTGAGAGTCCCTTGGACTGCAAGGAAATACAACCAGTCCCTCCTAAAGGAGGTCAATCCTGGGTGTTCATTGGAAGGACTGACGTTGAAGCTGAAACTCCAATACTTTGGTCACCTGATGTGAAGAGCTGACTCATTTGAAAAGACCCTGATGCTGGGAAAGACTGAGGGCAGGAGAAGGGGACAACAGAGAATGAGATGGTTGGATGGCATCACCAACTCAATGGACATCAGTTTGGGTGAACTTCATGAGTTGGTGATGGACAGGGAGGCCTGGTGTGCTGCAATTCATGGGGTCGCAAAGAGTCAGACAAGACTGTGCAACTGAACTGAACTGAATTTACAGAGAGATACAATTAAACTCACATAACTCTTACGTGAGTCAGTGCTAATTAATCCACATATATTCTTAGTTCTCTTGTAAGCTCTCTGTTTGCCATTTGAAGTGTATGCTTCAGGTCTTGTACTGTGACTTCTGCTGTGGTGAGTTATTTTCAAAGGCCTTTTCTGGCTCTTGGACTCTGTGTGTTGAGAGATAAGGGGATGGTTTGTGTTGGCAGAGAGCAAGGCTTCAAGCCTCCCTTGGTCCCAGAAGCTGTCATTCCTGTATCTTTGTGCCATGGAAGGGAACCGTCCAGAATCAATATTTGCAGAGGAAAATTTCCTCCAGCGGTTTCTTATTATGATCAGATAAAAGAATTCAGCTTAAAATCCAAGTAACTGCTTCCTCCTCGTTCTGCCAGATGAGCCACACTCTGAGGAGGCATGGAGAGAGAAAGTGCCCCCATACGTAGTTGTAGACATTGATCTTCACATTAAAACATCCATAAGGCATTCTCTTTTAGGTGTTGTCCATGAGACTTCATGGGGTGATTATAAATCCTCAGAAGGCCATGATAAATAGGGTGTTCCACCCCCACCCGCCCAAGTGGTATACATGAGCCACTAGCTAAAAATGCATTCTTAGAATCATATTTTTTCAGTATTTCCAACAAAGTTGTTGTGTGTAGTCAGGGACCACACTCTTTCCATCATTATCAGGGTGCCGAGGTTGAGTCCAGTAGCACTTGACTAAAGTCAAAGGCTTTGGCATAGTCAATAAAGCAAAAGTAGATGTTTTTCTGGAACTCTGTTGCTTTTTCGATGATCCAACAGATGTTGGCAGTTTGAACTCTCATTCCTCTGCTTTTCCTAAATCCAGCTTGAACATCTGGAAGTTCATGGTTCATGTGCTGTTGAAGCCTGGCTTGGAGAATTTTGAGCATCACTTTACTAGCGTGTGAGATGAGTGCAATTATGCATTAGTTTGCGCATGCTTTGGCATTGCCTTTCTTTGGGACTGGAATGAAAACTGTCCTTTTCCAATCCTGTGGCCACTGCTGAGTTTTCCAAACTTGCTGGCATATTGAGTGCCTCACTTTCACAGCATCATCTTTTAGTATTTGAAAAAGCTCAACTGGAATTCCATCACCTTGACTAACTTTGTTCGTAGTGATGCTACTAAGGCCCACTTGACTTCACATTCCAGGATGTCTGGTTCTAGGTGATCGATCACACCATTGTGGTTATCTGGGTCATGAAGATCTTTTTTGTACAGTTCTTCTGTGTATTCTTGCCACCTCTTCTTAATATCTTCTGCTTCTGTTAGGTCTGTACCATTTCTGTTTTTTATTGTGCTCATCTTTGTGTGAAACGTTCCCTTATTATCTCTAATTTTCTTGAAGAGATCTCTAGACTTTCCCATTCTATTGTTTTCCTTTATGTCTTTATATTGATCACTGAGGAAGGCTTTCTCTCTTTGGAACTCTGCATTCAAATGGGTATATCTTTCCTTTTCTCCTTTGCCTTTAGCTTCTCTTCTTTTCTCGGCTATTTGTAAGGCCTCCTTAGACAACCATTTTGCCTTTTTGCATTTCATTTTCTTGGGGATAGTCTTGATCACTGCTTCCTGTACAATGTCATGAACCTCTGGCCATAGTCCTTTGGGTACTCTGTCTATCAGATCTAATTCCTTGAATCTATTTGTCAGTTTTACTGTATAATCCTAAGGGATTTTATTTAGGTCATACCTGTATGGTCTAGTAGTTTTCCATACTTTCTTCAATTTATGAAAATTAAAGAGGAGAGTGAAAAAGTTGGCTTAAAACTCAACATTCAGAAAACTAAGATCATGGCATCTGGTCCCATCACTTGGTGGCAAATAGATGGGGAAACAGTGGAAAAGGTGACAGACTTTATTTTTTGGGCTCCAAAATCACTGCAGATGGTGACTGCAGCCATGAAATTAAAAGACACTTGCTCCTGGGAAGAAAAGTTATGACCAGCCTAGACACCATATTAAAAAGCAGAGACATTACTTTGCTAGCAAACGTCCATCTAGTCAAAGCTTTGGTTTTTCCAGTAGTCATGTATGGATGGATGTGAGAGTTGGACTATAAAGAAAGCTAAGCGCCGAAGAATTGATGCTTTTGAACTGTGGTGTTGGAGAAGGCTCTTAAGAGTCCCTTGGATAGCAAGGAGATCCAACCAGTCCATCCTAAAGGAAATCAGGCCTGAACATTCATTGGAAGGACTGATGCTGAAGCTGAAACTCGAATCCTTTGGCCACCTGATGCAAAGAACTGACTCACTGGAAAAGACCCTGATGCTGGGAAAGATTGAAGGCAGGACAAGAAGGGCATGACAGAGAATGAGATGGCTGGATGGCATCACTGACTCGATGGATGTGAGTTAGAGTAAGCTCTGGGAGTTGGTGATGGACAGGGAGGCCTGGTGTGCTGCAGTTCATGGGGTCACAAAGAGTTGGACACAACTGAGCGACTGAACTGACTGACTGATCCTGCATGTTGTATGATGCAGTTAATAAGATGAAAAAAAGAAATGCACAGAAATCAGAACATTGTTGTTTTAAAAACAAAAACAAACATGTAATGGGGCCAAAATACTCCAAATTTTAATTTTTTTAAATTTTCATCAAAACTAAAACTTAAAAGAGTAAAAATTCAAATAAAACATAAATTAAGTGCCAAGGTATAGTGAGTACTTAATGCAGGCACAGTTGTTCCCTGTTGGCATATTATTGACTTGCCCTCTAGGAACACTGTTCCTCATTACAGGATGAAGAAAGGCTTCTTACAATATTTCAGATAGGTTACTTATTTCTACAACCCACTGCATTTTTAAGTGGAATTGTAGATGTTATTTTGTATTTTATTTTTCCCTTTTCATTTATGTCTCATTTTTCAGAGAAAATATTAGTGTTTTTCTTTATTCTTAAATTTCCTCCTAATTGGGGAGCAGTAGCAACAGAGGGCCCCCTTTGAACGAGCATGAATGGAACTTTTTGCTGAAAGCAGAAGAAAAGCTTCTGTCAGCTTCTGTTGTTCCTGCCTTGCTTTTTAATGCTCAGCTGGTCGGAGTTATCCTGGTTTTCCATGGAGTTTAAGAGAAGACTTTCCCTCCCTTCTTTTTTCGTAAATGGTTATGAAAGACATAGTTTATGTATGTAGGTGTAGTCAATTTGTGCCTTTTTGCTCACTTGGGGAGAAATTGTTCATCTCAGTTAGTTTTTACAGCACTCACACTGTGTGTGCAGCATTTTAGGTGGGCGCCATGGTGAGTGCCACACAGTTGGCATAAGAGAAACATAAAAGCAAAAGGTACATGAAATAATATTCAGCGGGCGACCTCGCTGTCAGTAGGTTGCTGTGTTTGGGGCCTGCTGTTGATGGAGAAGGCAAAAAGAATAAGTGGTACAGTGGGCACAAGCAATGACTTATTCTACTTAGGTATCATCCTGGATTACCTTTGCTCACTAATCTCCCTGCCACCTGCCCCCCGCCCCCACTCCCATGCAGTTCCTTGTCTCTCCTATTCAGTTCATTGGCAAATTATGTCTCAGAAACACAGCTCAGATTCTCCCTGTTGCTTCAGCTCATCTGCCCCTCCCTCCCCCCATCCCGGTCTGTGCTATGGTCATTTCTAGCCCAGATGGGAAGCCATGATCACCTAACTGGGCTCCCTGCTTCCTGTCTTGCTTCTCCTAAGTCTGGTCTCCTCAAAGCAGGTAAACAGAACTTTTGAAAATAGACATCACGTTATGCAGTTCCCAATTTAAAATTCCTTCACCAGGCTTCAGTAATATGTGAACTGTGAACTTCCAGATGTTCAAGCTGGTTTTAGAAAAGGCAGAGGAACCAGAGATCAAATTGCCAACATCCACTGGATCATTGAAAAAGCAAGAGAGTTCCAGAAAAAACATCTATTTCTGCTTTATTGACTACGCCAAAGCCTTTGACTGTGTGGATCACAATAAACTGTGGAAAATTCTGAAAGAGATGGGAATACCAGACCACCTGGCCTGCCTCTTGAGAAACCTATATGCAGGTCAGGAAGCAACAGTTAGAACTGGACATGGAACAACAGACTGGTTCCAAATACGAAAAGGAGTACATCAAGGCTGTATGTTGTCACCCTGTTATTTAACTTCTATGCAGAGTACATGAGAAATGCTGGGCTGGAAGAAGCACAAGCTGGAATCAAGATTGCTGGGAGAAATATCAACAACCTCAGATATGCAGATGACACCACCCTTATGACAGAAAGTGAAGAGGAACTAAAAAGCCTCTTGATGAAAGTAAAAGAAGAGAGTGAAAAAGTTGGCTTAAAGCTCAACATTCAGAAAACGAAGATCATGGCATCCAGTCCCATCACTTCATGGCAAATAGATGGGGAAACAGTGGAAACAGTGTCAGACTTTATTTTTTGGGGCTCCAAAATCACTGGGGATGGTGATTGCAGCCATGGAATTGAAAGACGCTTGCTCCTTGGAAGGAAAGTTATGACCAACCTAGACAGCATATTAAAAAGCAGAGATGTTACTTTGCCAACAGAGGTCCGTCTAGTCAAGGCTATGGTTTTTCCAGTAGTCGTGTATGGATGTGAGAGTTGGACTATAATGAAAGCTGAGGGTCGAAGAATTGATGTTTTTGAACTGTAGTGTTGGAGAAGACTCTTGACGGTCCCTTGGACTGCAAGGAGATCCAACCAGTCCATCCTAAAGATCAGTCCTGGGTGTTCACTGGAGGGACTGATGTTGAAGGTGAAACTCCAATCCTTTGGCCACCTGATGCGGAGAGCTGACTTATTTGAAAAGACCCTGATGCTGGGAAAGCTTAAGGGCAGGAGGAGAAGGGGCGGACAGAGGATGAGTTGGTTGGATAGAATCACCGACACAATGGACATGGGTTTGGGTGGACTCTGGGAGTTGGTGATGGACAGGGAGGCCTGGCGTGCTGCGGTTCATAGGGTTGCAAAGAGTCGGACACGACTGAGCGACTGAACTGAACTGAACTGAATGCCCCCCTGCCCTCCAACCCCGTGTTCTCAGACTAGCATCCACATGGTGTTCCATGCTTTCTCCAGGCCTGTCTTGCATCACTCTCACCCACCGGTCTCAGCACAAGTGTCGCTTCTTCTAAGAAGCAGTGTGCCTGGCCTGTTCTCCACAGTGACCTCCCTTAGTTGGCTTTCATTTCCCTATTTATTATGATCTTTACTCCTGTCTCATTTTTAAAGATTATTGTTCTGATAATTGTGATTGTTACTGGTTGCAGCAGTAGCTGTTAGCTATCCCCCAGGCAGTGTGTGTGCTTTATGAGGTCTGCCTTGTTCACAGGCATAAACCCAGTGCCAGGCATCTAGCAGGTACTAAGTACATATTTGTTAAAATGGCAGAGCAAGCTGTATAAGGAGAGAAATGATGAAATCATGGAGTTTGGATCAGAGCTGGGTACACTGCATTCTGACATTGAATGTCAGTGTGAAGTCAGAGATGAGGACCCCAGAGAGTTCAAGGAAGACCTTCCATGATGAACAGTGTTCAGAGTTAATGAGATAGGCGATACAGAGGCCAGAGCAGTGTACTTACTGTTGTATTTTCTGAGACTAATTACTAACAGTTCTGCTCAAGCTAGGTTTCAGTAAGGAGAGGCTGGAATCAGGGGCTTCGTGGTAGGCGGTTATTGCACCAGTGCAGAAAGGCTGACAAGGACTTTGATAGGGAGGTGCTGGGGAAATATGGGAGAAGAGGTCGAGTCAAGACTCCATAGTTTAGAATTTTGTGCTGACAATGCTCCATGCAGTCCACATATAAAATAATCATGCTTCTTCCAGCATTCCCACTCCTGGGCATATATCCAGAGAAAACTCTTAATTCAAAAACATCCATGCACCCCAATGCTCACTGCAGCAATATTTACAAAAGCCAAGACATGGAAGCACCTGAATGTACGTTGACAGAGGAATGGGTAAAGAAGATGTGGTACAGATATGCAATGGAATTTTACTCAGTCATTAAAAAGAATGAAATAATGCCATTTGTAGCAGCATGGATGGACGTAGGGGTTATCATAATAATTGAAGTAAGGCAGAAAGAGAAAGACAACTGTCATATAATAGCACTTACATGTGGAATCTCAAAAATGATACAAGTGAACTTATTTATAAAACAGAGACAGATTCATAGACTTAGAAAACAAATGTATTGTTACCATAAGGGGAAGTTGGGACATGGAAAAATTCCAAGTTTGAGATTAGCAGATAAACAGTACTATATGTAAAACAGATAAATAACAAGGTCCTACTGTTTAGTACAGGCAGCTATACTCAATATCTTGTAATAAAGTATAATGGAAAAGAATCTAAAAAAGAATATACATATATGTAACTGAATCACTTTACTATATACTTAAAACTAAGACAACATTGTGAATTATACTCTAATTTTAAGAAAAATCATGCTTCCTTCATAATATGTGTTAGTTGCTCAGTCATGTCTGACTCTTTTGTGACCCCATGGACTATAGCCCTCCAGGCTCCTCTGCCCATGGATTTCCCAGGCAAGAAAACTGGAGTGGGTTGCCATTCCATTCTCCAGGGGATCTTCCCGACTCAGGGATTGAACCCAGGTCTCTGGCGTTGCAGGCAGGTTCTTTACCATCTGAGCCATCTGGGATAACACTAAACTATTAGCCCAAAAAAATCACGTTAAAAATATGATATTCTCACATGAACTGGTAGAAGTGTTTATCTCTACCCCAGCTCCCTTTTGGTAAAGCACAAAACTGGCATGATGATGTCTGGATGGGTTAAGGTGACAAGGAAAATTGAGATCAGATATCTCCAATGTTATTGATTTAACAAATGAGATAATGGATGTGAAAAATGCCCAGTGCTATTAGTGAAACTATTCATCCAAATAATTTATTGTAAAAAATAGTACTGATACTTATATTTTGGGTCTCTACCTAACATCCTTTTTTCCTGCCAGATTGCCATCTGAAAAGAAAGTGACCTGAAGCAATTTTCTTATGATGCTCCGTTTGCTTAATACTGTTCTTTGTCTTTCTTTCTTTCTTTTTTTTACTTAAGCACTTGCACAAGACGAAGAAAACAGGGACAAACATGTGACTGTGACAGAGGCTGAAGCTGCTGCAGACCCTCAGGTGTGCCAAGCTCTGTGAGGCCCCTCCCTACGCCCTTCTTCTGTGGTGAGAGTGGTGAGAGAGTGCAGGGGTAGGCAGGGGATCCAGGTCTCACCTTCTGTGTTCTGTGAAATTATGGGAATGGAGCACTTATTTTTGATTAGGAGATATTCTACCAGAAAGGGCTGAAATTGCTCATTATGTTTATAATTTGATTCATGGGAGAAGGACAGGTATGGAGACAGCTCCCACTTCCCAGAGGAAGCAAGCCAAGTAAGTGAAGAACCAGGGGAGACCATCCTGGGGCCCTCCGCCCCGTGGAGACAGCTGGCTCCGGCAGAAGAGAGTCAGCCGGGACAGAGCCCAACAGATCAGTGTGGTGCCTCCCCTGGCAGAGTTTCTGTACTCACCCCCAGCATTTACTTTGTGGCACGAACATACTTATAGTAGCAGCTGACCTCAAATAGTATGGCAGCATAAAAACTGGACACCCTACTGTTGTAAACTTTATGTAAATGCAGAGCATTGACAGTTTCTTTGTGGGAACAGAAGGGAGAGAAACGGAACAGATAGCATAAGGACTTTATTTTGCAAACTCCCCAGCAATTCAGCTCTACTCCTTAGACTTCCACTGCCTTGACACCCAGCTATAGCGTTATATGATATGGCTAAATACCTAGCTGCATTAAAGCAGTTTCTTAACCCTTTTGAAGGGTTAGATGACTCATCTCTAAACCTACCTGATAGGGAAGTTGTGAGGATTAAAAAGAGAACTGTGTTGAATAAGAAGGCCATGGGATTTTATTATACACAAGAAAGAGAAAAGAGTGGGTTCAGGGGAGTCCACTACTTGGAAATCGTGTTGTGTACAGAGTGGTGGGGTTGACTGATCTACCCAGGGAGAAGAGTTGGACAGACTCTACACTCAGGGTGAAAGGAGGAGAAAAACCAAACAGACAAGCCCATTTGAGCCCTTACTAAGTGGAGGGTGTTGCTGGGTTCTCCTTGCTGGACCTGCAGAGGAGATGCCCTCTCAGGATTGTGATGATGGCATCCTGGTATCAAGTGGGTCCAGACTCATCAAAATGGGTACGTTAAATGTATGTGACTAGTTGTATATCAAGTATACCTCAATAGGCCTGGTGAAGAAAAGATGCTTAGTTTGGTTGACGCCTTGCACTCCACCTTTAAAGTTGTATATCTGTGGATTCCAGTTAGAATAATCACATTAACTTTGTTAGGCAGGATTGCATAGGCTTTCATAGCCTAATAAGTTCATATAAGGACTTGTTTGGAATTGTTTTGCTATGGTCATACTCAGAATGTTGCAATCCACAGGCTTATACTGCAATTACATTTCAGGCTTCCAAGTAAACCTAGGCAGGGATTGCTTTCTCAAAGGTTTCTTAAAGCATCAAATTATTAGTGGGACATTTTATTTATTATTTAGTTACTCAATTTCAGCTTCTAGTTTTAATTTATTTTGGACTTATTCTGTGGGCAAAAGTCTGTGTTAATGCAGTTCTATTCCTTGGTGTATCTCAAGTGGATGTGCAGAGCTTGCTCGACAAGATTTTGTGATTTTTCTTCAGCAACGGTGACATCTCTGAGCATCTGTAGAATGTACAGAGGAATGATGGCCTGAAACCGGTGAATCCATAATTAGATCAGGAACAGATTCTTTTTACGTTGGGAAGTCATGACTTAATTCAGTGGGGTGCCTGACTGTGAGTGTTAGAGGCCTGGACAGCTGTCACCTCCACTGACGTGTCTGAGGAGGTCTGATCGGAGGTCTGATCCACTCCCACAATGAGAGGGGCCGCTTTTAATGGCTTAATCCTGCAGGTCCGTCTATTCAAATGCGCTGAGTGGACTCACCAGGGGTTCAGGTTGTGTAAGGCAAGCTTAAAGAAAACATCCAGAGTTTCTCCATCATATATCTAGACAGATTTAGAAACAGATGTATGTGTGTGCTCATGGGTATAAACGTGTGCACTTTCTGCAAAAATTTATTTATTTGATATTTGTGGTATGTGTGTGTGTATGTATGTAAAAATTAATCAAGCCCCTATACGCCAGGCTCTTACAGTATTTCACATTATTGCAGTTCTCACTCCAGAGCATGTTTTAAACAAGTTAAATGCAAACTGGTTTTGCATTCCTTCCCTGTATGTGATGAAATGTGTCACTACAGGAAAAACTTCCTGTGGCTGTTGAAAACTTTAGGTGTACAAAGGGCTAAGCCCGTTACTAACTCTGGAGAGACTGGGCCTTGTTGTACAAAGATTTCTCAGAAACCTTTCTCAGGAAACTAGTTCTCTTGCCGTGTGCTGGTTTGCTGCCTGAGAAACTTCCTGTTTCCATGCAGTGGTGTGTATGCACGGTGAAGGGAGCATGTGGCCTGGTTTACACCCCAGCCCCTCCTCCTCACAGCGGGTGCCTGTAGGCAAGTTCTGCAGAGTCTCTAAACTTGTGTGTTCCTTTAGGGTGGCATCCTTTGTCACCAGGGTGTCCAAAGTATCCCCGCTATGCTGGGCAGTGACTAGCATGCCTGGTTTTCATCTTTGTAGAGTGGAGATGTCATGAAGCTGAAATGAAGCAGCATAACAAATGCCTGCCATTTTGGCACGTGAAAGAGTTGCCCCGTGAATGTCAGGCCACACCCATGAGGTTAAGAGCGCTGCCTCCTGGGCCAGGCTGCCGGGGCTTGGGGCTGGGCTCTGTTCCAGCACCCCGGGCAAGCTACTCTGCTCTCTGGTGTCCCATGATGCTTTTCTTTAGAGTGTCGAGAGTTAACACTTAGATAACACTTCAAATGCACTCTCCTAAGCTCTTTGTTTTTATTAACGTATTTTAAAACCTCACAACAAACCCTATGAGGCTGATAATATAATTACCACCACTTTACAGATGAACTGCTGATGCCAAAAGCTCAAGCTTCTCTGTACACTGGTGTACAGCTGAATTGCATGTCAGAGACAGAATTTTGGATGAAGTAGAAAAGGATAACTTTTTTACTTTGCCAGACAAAGGGGGGCACAGTGGGCTCCTGCCTTGAAAATGAAATTTTATAACAGTACTTTCCAAGGGTGAGTTTGCTGACAAGATTGGGGGTGTGTGCTGTGCTTAGTCACTCAGTCATGTCTGACTTTGCGACCCCATGGGCTGTAGCCTGCCAGGCTATTCTGTCCATGGGGATTCTCCAGGCAAGAATACTGGAGTGAGTTACCATGCCCTCCTCTGGGAGATCTTCCCAACTCAGGTATCAAACCCAGGTCTCCCACATTGCAGGTGGATTCTTTAGCATCTGAGCCACCAAGGAAGCCCAAGAATGTTGGAGTGGGAAGCCTATCTCTTATCCAGGGGAACTTCCTGACCCAGGAATTGAACCAGGTCTCCTGCATTGCAGGTGGATTCTTTCCCAGCTGAGCCACCAGGAAGGGTGTGCTAGGGTCTCCTAATCTTGATGAGCTGCTCTGGCTCTGGCTCTTGCCTCTGGTGGTTTCTTGGTTCTCCTTACCTTGATTAGCAACTGAACCAGCCCTTTGGAACTCAGGGAAGCTCCTGGAGGCTGGAATCTTGCCCCCAAACAACAGGGGACAAAAAGCCCTGTCCCTCATGCCTGGGGAGCCCCAAAGGACCCTGCTAGGATTCACTGCTAAGTGATGGGGATGGGAATCCAAGCAAGGTAGTATGGTTCCAATATTCTTGCTTGTAACCACTGTGCTAAACAGCCTTCCTAACATCTCTGAAATGGAGATAATTGCTCTGAAGATTAAGTGAGTGTATGTGAAGCAGTTAGAACAGTGCCTGGCATACAGTAAGTTCTCAGCAACAGTTAGCCTCCTGGTGTTCCCATGATCATCTGTTGCCTTATGTTTTAGTTTGAGGATCTATGGTACCTGTCAGGGCTGGGCTACAGTGTTACTCTGTCTATGATTGTGGTGTCTGCATATCAGATGGTCAATAATGTATAAGACCTAAGCTGTAATTTCTGTCAGGTCAAAGCAAGGTAAAATATGGTGACTTTTCTATTCTAGTCTGAAAGTTCAAAGAATTAAGTATATATAATGAATGAACCCCTTACTTCATCAATTACATTAAATCTGTGATGTATGTAGCTTCATTAGAAGAGATAGTTATGTAATATAATAGAGGAAGAAAAGTGTTTGAGGGAAGTAACAGTCATACATTCCATGTAGCTCTGGTTTCTGCCCCCTTCTGTGTTCTGGGTACAATTTGGCACAACACAGTATCACAAATTGTTGGTAGAGGATGGGTCTGACTAACCAGTGAGGTATATTATTAACACAGGTGATTCCACAAGGGAGGAAGACCGGAGGAACGAATCTCCCTGAACTTGCACTGTGAGGGACCAAAAGTCACTGAATGCTTTCCCAGGCGCTGTGATGCCCCAGCATGGTGTTGAGGCCTGTCCTTGTGATGCCCTGGGCATTAGTAAACCTGTCTTTACCATCACACTTTCTATCACATTTACTTTTCACTGTAACTGCTTCTTGATTCTTTTCCCCAGTTATCAAAGTATGCATTTTTCTAGTCCATCTAGTAAAATATTTGTCATCATTTTCTTTCTCTGAAGAAATTTGAGAAAATGAATAATAAAAATGAAATTATTCTTTATTAATATTTGTAATTTATTATGAATTAACTTTTGAATTTTCCTGAAAAGAATTCTTACTGTTTTCTCTATTGGAAATAGGTACATGCCATTTAGTAATGTAATATAGCATCCCAGCCGATCAGTGTTTCATTCTGTCATTTGGGCTTTCTGTTTAAAGTAGCAAAAAAAAATTTGTTTTTTAATGAATTTCTAGTCAAGATTTAATTTTTGAAAAAATGAATCTACTATATAGTAGTAAATTCTAATTTACCCACATACCCTGAATTTATGTTGAAGAGCATTGTTATTACAGAAGTGCTTTCATGAAAGATAGACCTTTTCATCCTGGTTTTCCTTCCCCTTGAATAGCAGTTTTGGCATGATGCTTTTGCTAGGTGTTATAGAAAAGCTGATTTTTAAGGTCATGATAATGCAGAAAATGCTTCCATATATAGAACTGTGCTCTTTCACCTTATGTCATAAAGGTTGTTATCATCCTTGTAGCTTTTCCTAAGGGCATTCTGTCTAAGTTTCATTTTATCCCTGAAAGAATGGACCAAACATTTTTATGACTCCATTTATAAAGGAAACAGACTTTTCATTTACATTCATAACATTTCTCAAATACTGAAAATAATATGAATAGCTTTAATTATGCATTAGAGAGTTTTTTTTTCTCCAAAGCAGACCTTGAAATAAGGCTCTTAAATAACTCTTCTGACTGTTACACATTAATCCTTTATTTTTTTCTGGTCTAGAGTGTTAGGTAAACAGTTTATAATTAATTTCACATAGATAAATTAAGTACTCCTGTCACGTGAAAGTCTAGATCAAGGGCTGTTAGTTATCTTGCCTCTCTTGCCATAACAAAGCTCTCAAAATATATTAATAAATGCATGGCTTTTTTGAATTAAATCACTAAATTACAGAACTGTGAAAGGAACCCCCTGGAGAACATCTGGTTGAGCATGGTATTTCCAAAGAGTACTGTCTTATAAAACTATCTAGGATATATGGGCATCTCTCCAGGCTTAAAGTTCTCTAGGGAGTGAAGAAGCTTTCATAACCCTCCTTGAAAGCCTTTTTTGATAGTTATATATGAGTGCTATCAAATTGGAGAAGGCAATGGCACCCAACTCCAGTACTCTTACCTGGAAAATCCCATGGATGGAGGAGCCTGGTAGGCTGCGGGTCCATGGGGTTGCTGGGAGTCAGACACGACTGAGCGACTTCACTTTCACTTTTCATTTTCATGCATTGGAGAAGGAAATGGCAACCCACTCCAGTATTCTTGCCTGGAGAATCCCAGGGATGGGGGAGCCTGGTGGGCTGCCGTCTGTGGGGTTGCACAGAGTCGGACACGACTGAAGTGACTTAGCAGTAGCAGCAGCTATCAAATTGATTATCTTGTGAAATGCATCTGGAAATTATGCAAGAGACCAGAAAATCTAGATCACAATATTCCTTTTAAAATTATAAGATGATTTAATTATAAACATGAAAAAATTAAGCCCATCTGAAAACCCATTTTTAAAAATAATAGCATTTTGTGTTTAAAATACATGATTTGTAAACCCAAGTATATGGTGCTGATAAAAATGTATTTCCTCAAGAAAGAAAAGTCTCTATTTAGGATCCTAAGGAAGAAACTCATGTTCACATAGAAGCCAAAGAAATAGTTAAGTTCTCTTAAATTTCCTCTCCTCAGTCCTATCGTTTTGTTGCTGATGATATTTTCAGTTATATTCTAAGGATATGTGTGGAACCCACTGACAGAAGTAAAGACTCTCTGTCCAAACTGGCATCTGTGGAAACTTGGCCCAGGAGCTTTGGAGCCAGTGCTGGTAAGAAGAGGTAGCAGGCTCATTCTCACTCACCAGGTCAGTTAGCTCAAGGTGCTCTCCTCCTGTGTACCATCCCAGCCTGGCCCATCCCACTCATGCCCTCTGTTACCCAAGGCTGCCACCCCAGGGAGCAGGCAGAGATGGAGACCAATCCATCACACTGCTGAGTAAGCAACCACACAGCAGGTCCAGAGCTTACAGGGTCATTAACACCCTCTCTCCTTTAGCAAGACAGTGTATTACACACTGGGAGAATGACACGGATGGAGAGAGAAGAAATCCTAGATGGTCAGCATAAATGGATTTTCTGGATAACAGAGATACAGTCCTTTAAGTATCAAAACATTTAAAGAATGTTGATCATTTTTATCTAGAAATTTCCCAGAATAATTTCTTTCTCTTCTTAGTTTTAAAGGAAGATCCTTAATTCCACAGGTGCTCTTTTTACTCTGTGGCAGTGATTAAAAGAGCATCTTCAAGACTGGCCCATTTGTTTAGCATTAGCTCAGGTTATGAACTCCTTTAAAATCCTGATAAACCAGTATGTCCTAAGGAGGATGGCTAGAATGGTAAAAGGATCTAAAAATAAAATCAAGTGGTTCCTTACTAATGCTTGGCAGTCTGATTCTGTTTTTGTTGTCCAGTTTCCTATTCTCTCAGGTCAAAAGTTGAGAAACCACAGCCTCCTGCCTGTTTTGTAAATAAAGTGTTATTGGAACACAGCTGTGCTCATTCACTTACATACTGTCTCTTGCTCCATTTTGTTAAAACTGCACAGTGGCTCAGATGGTAAAGCATCGGCCTGCAATGCAGAAGACCCAGGTTCAATCCCTGGGTCAGGAAGATTCCCCTAGAGAAGGGAATGGCAACCCATTCCAGTATTCTTTCTTGCCTGGAGAATCCCATGGACAGAGCAGCCTGGTGGGCTACAGTCTGTGGAGTTGCAAAGAGTCAGACACAACTGAGCGACTAACACTTTCACTCTTCCACTTTGGGTCCTTGCACCAGAACCGCACAGCCCACTGAGCCTAGAATATGTACACTCTGACCCTTTATAGAAAAAGGTTTGCTAAGCCTTGGAACTGAAATGACTGTTACATGCTCTCTTTTGTTATGCTTCCAGCATCTTCTCAGGGTCCTTACTCTCAGCTAATTACCTGAATTGTTTCTGAAATAGAGGTCTTCAAAAAAGAATTTCCATGTTCTTGTCACCAGATATGCCAGCCTACCTGCAGTTCACCCCCTGTATCCTCCCCTCCTGGGAAAGTGAGGGAAGTATTCACACACGTGTTTCTGAGAGTAGGTCTTTATGCTCTCTTTCCTACTCAAGCACATATCTCCTAAAAATGCCATCTCTCTGGCCCACGCCATCAAATTTCTCTCTACATGGGATGATTTCTAATAAAGATAAATGTGCTGGAATATCCCTCGCCTTAAACGAGCAACCAGAGCTCCCTGCAGCGTCACTCTTTAACTAGTGCCCCATTCTTGAAATAAAACTCCTCAAAAGAGTTGTCGCTCATTCTCTGTGAAGCCCATGTGAATAAAACTTGTCCCCCCACCCCTTTTTTTTCTGCCAAAAAAGTTATACTCAAAGTCACCAATTACTTTTGTTAAATTCAATGTCAGTTGTTTGAGCTCCTCTTATTTGATGTTTCAGCTACACTGGATGCAGCTTTTCACTCCCTCCTCCTTGAAAACACCAGATTCACTACTCACCAGACTCTCCTGCTAGAGCCCTCCTCATTCTCCGCTCCAGATTAGTCATCTTTGTTGTTTAGTTGCTAAGTCGTGTCTAACTCTTTGCAGCCCCATGGACTTCTCTGTCCGTGGGATTCTCCAGGCAAGAATACTGCAGTGGGTTACCATTTCCTTCTCAGGATCTTCCCAGGGATCAAAACTGAGTCTCTGGATTCTTTACCACTGATCCACCAGGGAGGCCTCACTCTTCATCTTCCCAGTATCTAAATATTAGACTCAGTTCATGGATTTCTTCTCTTCTTTGTTTGCATTACCCCATTGGTAACCTTAGTCTTTCCTCTGGTTTAAATACCATCTACCCTATGATGACTCCCATCCCCAGCTTAGTCTTCTCTGGATCTCCTGGCAGCCAACCCAGCAGCTCCACATGAGTGTCTTAATTGGCATATCCCGTACCAGACAACCCCCCACAAAGCCTCCCAATCTCAGGAACTGACAGCTCCTACCCTTCTAGTCACTCAGGCCAAATATCTTGGAGACAACCATTTCTTCTGCTGCTACCTTTGAAACAGATCCAGGATCTAACCACTTCCGACCATCTCTACTGCTGCCATTTTCCTTTTCTAAATAAGTTCTTGTCTGAAGACCAGTATTAATTGGCCTTATAGCTTCAACTGCTTTTCCCCACTTAACAATGTTTTCTCAACCCAGAAGATGGAATGATCCTGTTAAAAGATAAGTTGGATTATTCCAGTCCTATGTTCAAAACATGTCAAAGTGTTTTTCCATCTTGTTCAGAAAAAGAATGTAAGCCTCTTGCACGTCCTGTACAGAAGCTACACGTCCTGGTCCAGCATCAGCTTTCTGAACTGTCCCACAGGTTTCCCCTCACCAGCTCTGCTGCAGCCCTGTTGTGCTCTTCCCTCATCCTGGAACACGCTGAACACTCCCAGACCTCGGGGCCCTTGAACTTCTGTTCCTCTGCCTGGAACGTCCTTCACTCCCCTTAGGTCTCCTCTCAGATGTCAACCAACAAATCCTTCTCTGTCCCTTACCCTACCGTGTTTTCCTTCTTATCATATACCACCATCTGCTGTTTCGTATCTGTATGTTAATGTGATCCACGTCTCCTGTTTAATGTAAGCGACATGACATGTGACGTGGTCTTTATTGTTATGCACCACTGTGTTCTTAGATCCTGTAATAGATATTGGTGCGTGGTTGTTCCAATAAAATCAGCTGAGTGAGTGACTGAGTGAGTGAATGAACGAATAAAATAGGGAACTAGGGGAATATACATGAGGAATGCATAAAGGAGGACATCATAGATGTTGGTATTTAAATACTTAGAATGTCGTCATATTGGATAAAAAGTAGACATACTTTCAGTTGCTTTAAAGGGCAGTGCTAGTACTCATGGACTGAAGTTTAGTGGTTTCAGAATTTTGTCTAGCACAATAAGGGGCTTTCCAGTACTTCTGGCTCTCCAGCACTGCATAGCCTGTCTTAAGATAAACTGAGATCCTTGTCTAAGGAAACCCTGGAGACGAACTGGAAGACCACTTGTGAAACGTGGTAAAAATAAATCCCTGACTTTGGTGGAGAAATTCCACTTGCTATTCCAGGGGAATTTGATTTGGGCCACTTCTGATTTTTTTTTGTTTCCTTCCTATTTGTTGGAGAAAATGCTAGATAAGGAGCTGTCCTTGCCCTTAGGAGTAACTACTTCCTCACTGCTTTGCATGGACGGTTCCATTCTTCTGATGCCTACTCAACAAAATATGTGTCTTCAGTACAAACTATTAAGACCCTAAAGTTGTGATCACTTGCTGCGCATTTCTCCATATTTGGTCACATTGCTGGGTCCATTCAAATCCTGTAGATTGTATAGGGTAAAACGAGGATTTGATAGTTTTGGCTGTTCCTGCCAGGAATAACTTCAGATTTCTTTTTGGGTCATTTCCTCATATATCAGCATGAACCATTTTTGAAAGAATTTGAGTAGAAACTGTTTAGAGTGTGTGTTAACAATGAACATTTTCTTTTCTTATCAAAATCCTAGATTCTTTTTCATATTATCATTATTAGTTGGTACTCGGGTATAATGAAAATATGGTGCTTTGTGGACCATTTCTAAACTCTGAGTAAATTTGAAGCTTTCTTTTTGCAGTTGATTTTTAATAACTTTCCACCACATTTCATGCAACATTGGAGTTATTTTACTGATATTGCCCCACAGTAACTTTTCAGTTTTGAAAGAAAAGAATTTCTTGTGCTCTTCTTGTGAACTGTGTGTTTGTACATGGAATGAGCTGGTGGAGCTAAGGAATTAGGAGGTTGTGTACTGTTATTTTTAGTTCTCTATCACTTCACCCTGATGGCCGGAGTAGTTCCTGGCTAACTTTCCCATGCGTTTTTAACCTCTTGCTGGGCTTATGTAACAGGAAACAGGCTGTCAGGAACAAATAGTGGCATATCAGGAGCACCCTCAGCAGCAAGTGATTCAGTGTGCTCTGCCTTTCCCTCTCTCAAAGTAGACTGATAAATGATCTCAACTTAAGTCTTTTGGTGCGGCATTCCTAGGTTAAGTTTCAGTTTTGGAGAGGCAAAATATTTTTACCAAGGCCATGATTCAATCCAGGCGACACAAGAAGATGAGTGTATTATAAGGTGCACTATTCAGTGAGCGGTGTCATGTCCTGGGACTGTGGATTTAAGTATATCTTCGCTTTTTCTCCAACTCTTAAGGCCGGCATGATGTGCAAACTTCAGGAGAGAGATGATATCGGGAGAATTGAACTGGTCCAGAAGCTGGCAAGAGAAAGCTGTCAGTTTTTGCAGACGGACAAAAAAGAACAGGAGAAGTCTGAACACGTAAGCACGTTTCCTCTTGGGGATGCAGGTTTGAAGGGGTGCAAAGTGTTTCTGCGTGGTTGTATGTTTGAAGAGAAGAATATTTTATTTTAAATTCTTTGGGCTTGGGTTTTTTTTTTTTTTTTCTTTTTTTTTCCCTCTAAAAGCATGCTTCTTAGTAAAAGAGAATGACAACTGCTCTAATTTACTAGGCCAGTGGTTTATGACCCTGGATTTAGAAGCAGTCTCTTCACAGAAGTAGATCATGGAGAAATATAAGAATGCAGAGGAGCACATATGAATGCCTGTCTATCTGATAGCTTCCAGGCTTGACTTGGGGAGTTTCACCCCATCAGAAACTCTGTGGAGTATGAATTCTAAAAGAATGTTCTGATGTACTTTTATGTTGAGCCCAGAGGGTGGATCTAGTTATGAGGCAAGTAAGTCCTAACTCAAGAAATAGGTGAGAACAGAGGAACAGATTCTAGATGCTGAGACCAAGCGGCAGAGTCAGAAGGGCGTTTTCCCAGTATTTCATGAACGTTTGTGTTCCAACAAGAGTTATATTGTTTAGATGCAGTTAGACTGGAGGGAAGGGACACTTTGCTCCGTTGTCCTGAAAGCATTTATTCAGACTGAGCCTTAGAACCAAGAACGCTGCGGTCATGCTGGGGAGACAATGGGACCACTCACTCCTGCTCCACATTGTTGTCTGCTGACTTTGTGGTGTTGTTTGTAAGGCCTCACCCTCCATGCTGAGCCCTCCAGAACTGCTCATGAAGAGGAAAATTCCCCAGTTTAGGAACGTGTCTTTTCTCTGACTTTTAATCTTTGCTGAAATTTCGTTTTCAACCCTTTGAAAGGGAGCAGAATTGGTTCATGCTCGTTCCGCTCCAAGACATCAGTACAAACACCAGGAGAGGGAGAGGAGGTGAGAGGTCCCAGGATGGCAGGCTATCACATTTGATCACGGAACACACCTATAGCAGTGCGGCATCGAGTCATTAGCTGTCGGTGTCTCAAGGGGGAGAATAATTAGGCAGTTTCAGAGCCTGCAGTCGCAGTTGTCTTAGAGGTAACTGTTGGCTTTAAGTTTGAGTGGACGTCTCAGGGGCCTTCACCTCAGTGGGTACTACTTAAGGAACTTTTTGCGTTGTTAAAAACACTCCAAACGTTAACTATATGGAAGACTGACTCCTAAACCTCTTCTGCATCCATAGAATATCCCGGCACATGTCTTAAATTTCTCAAAACAATGTTCCTTTTGATTCATCTTAGTTAGAAGAGCAGTCGTTTTCATATGCTATATTTTATCGATTTCAGGATGTGCTTGCCCCCTCCCTCCACACACATCTTAGCATTTCTGAAATCGGAATGAGTCTTAACAGTTGATGTTATGAAAACTTGCCCTAGGTTAATTGAGAGCATTTCTCTTCCCTAGTGGTCCTTAAGAAGGATGATGTATCATGCAATGGAGAAGGAAATGGCAGCCCACTCCAGTCTTCTTACCTGGAAAATCCCATAGACAGAGGAGCCTGGGGCAGTTCATAGGGTTGCAGAGTCAGACAAAACTGAGCAACTGAGCACACTATACAGTGGACTGTATATTCGACTCAGTGGATCAGTGACAACCCGAGGGGAGGGAGAGATCTTTTAAAATCAAACCAATAGAGTAACCCTTCCCCCTTCCCCAAGGTCAGAAATCACCAGCCTTAGGCCATAGACAGCTTTGCGCTTAATAAAAAGGTACCTGTGTTGCCTTTGCCTTATTAGTTTAATCCAGAATATTATAGTTACGGTTAATGAGAACATAACACCCTCCAAATACACAGTAACAAATCTGAAATTGCTGCTGTTAAGGACTTTGACCATGAGATGGAAATTTAGTGGTAGAAGGTTTGCAACTCTGCTTATATTTGTGTACTCACTGTTCTCTTTAAACCTTCATTTTAAGAGGGTAAAAAGGAACTCTATGGTTTTTTACTTCTTGCATGAATGTCATAATAAGGATGCATTAACAGCTCTGAAGAGTGTGTCCTCCTGAGGGGAAAGATGGTGTATAAATAAACAGTGGAATGATGGCCTTTTCTCTTTAGACTTTTCCTGCTGAAGCTGACAGTCAGAAAAGGTGAATATGAAGGATCTTTCTTCCTTCAGGATAAATATGAACTTAGTCATTCTGTGGTCTCCCTCCTTCAAGCTGACATCAGCTGAACTGATCAGCTCTCAAGGCTGAGACTCCCACAGTGCGCCACCAAATGGAACCTTTGACGCTAGATGCTTCCTGCACCTTTTACAGTTGTTTGTTAAGAATAAAAACCATCTGCTGGATTATTTCACTCTTTTGTCTTAAGCACTCGAATTAGCAATCCCTTTGCTTGCCCATTGAGTTCAGTGTCCATGAGCTGGTTGCAGCATTTTCATTTTTCCTGCCCTCACTTTCTTTTCAGCATCAGTCATCTGTTCTTGTCCATGAAAACACGCAGAATATACAGAGGAAACTGCAGTTTATGTAATGTAAACCTAGTTCTGCCGTTTCCTACTCTTAAAACAATAACAATTATGACCAAACCCTAGAGTTACATACAAATTTCCTTTCTTTTGTGATTCTCAAATGCTTCAACTACCTCATCTACCATTCCTGAGCCAAAATTATTTAAGTGGACAGTGGTAAAATTTGAGTTTAGAATCTCTGATGCCTGTCAAGTCATTCTTTTTAGTGAACGACTTTGCTTCTCCAGTGCCATAAACCATGTCCCTCTTTGTACATAAGCATTCAAAAGAGAAAGCTACTTTAAGGTGCTATGCCCAGAGATAGCGGAGAAGGCAATGGCACCCCACTCCAGTACTCTTGCCTGGAAAATCCCATGGACGGAGGAGCCTGGTATGCTGCAGTCCATGGGGTCGCGAAGAGTTGGACACGACTGAGCGACTTCCCTTTCACTTTTCACTCTCATGCATTGGAGAAGGAAATGGCAACCCAGTCCAGTGTTCTTGCCTGGAGAATCCCAGGGATGGGGGAGCCTGGTGGGCTGCCGTCTATGGGGTCACACAGAGTCGGACACAACTGAAGTGACTTAGCAGCAGCAGCAGCCCAGAGATAGACATGAATTTGATAGAATAAGGCTTTTGTTGCTGGTGCATCTTATTACAAATTGAAGGGGCTTTGAGATTTCTGAGTAGGCATATCTAATATCTTCTTAAACAAGTAAATGCCATGATTAAAAATGGATGAAATTAGAGAAATGCTTCACTCTGTTGCTTTTGCCAGGATATTTCTGAAGTTTAAAAAAAGTTAAATGTATAATTATCACAAGTTTCTCAGGAAGCACTTACTTTTCCTATTTTGTATTAACAGGCTGTAGACAATATTAGCCAGCACTCATTCCTAAGTGTTGAAAATTATGTGAGAACTTTAAGAAGGGGACAGAAAGGGCTCTTTCTTATAAACATATTAGAGTGAGCTTAATATTTGGTCATTAATTCTTTAAAGAAATTGCCTCTTTTGTAGGCATATTTTCTAGTCTTAGTTCTATGATTATATCCATAGAGGAAGGAGCATATTTACCAAATGGGAACTTTTGAGCTTGACCTGGAAGGATGACTAAGGTCATAGAAGGGCAGGGCAGGGAAGAGCATTTAAGACAGAGGGACTGTCAAGAAGGTATGTGAGCTGAGCCTGGGCAGTTCTTGGGAAAGGAGTTGGGGTGGGGTGGGCTGTGAGGGAGGATAGAATTCAGTTGTGAAAGACCTGGCAACCCGCTCTAAGCAGTTTAGACTTGCTTTTCTGGCCAAGGAAAGCCATCAAAGGAGGGAAGCGGCATAATCAGATGTGGTCTTTGTAAGATCCCTCTGGCATTGGTTTAGAGGAAAAATTGAGTGAGGGAGAGGGAAACGCTGGAGAGAACCCTTAGAAAGATATTGTTGTGAGTCAGGTGAGAGATGTAAGTCTGAAGCAGGGTGGCAACTCTGGGAAATGAGAAGGTCACAGATGATGAGTCTTTAGATGGTAAACTTGGCAGCGTTTGAAGACTGGTGATGGGAGGATGTGTGTGCTAATTTATACTAAGCAGTTTTGAAGTTTGAACTACAGTTTCGTGGTATAGACATGAGAAAGTTGTCTTTATCACCAGAATGGTTGGTCATTTTCCCCAAAAAGCTCTGTAGCCATTTCCGTTGCCTTGTCGTCCTGCTGTTGTTTCAGGTATCTGAGATAGATGCTACAACACACAGTGTTTATCTCATCAGCAAATCATCAGATGGGTTTTTGGCTAACAGTATGGAGACTGCTGCTTCTGAGACCCAGGTACTTGGCCGATAGCTTAAGCATAGAGAATCTCTGGTAACCTCAAAGTGAGCTGAATTATTTGGCCAACGCTTTGGCTTTGGCTGCAGTGATGTGTGTACCTCCTTCAGAACTAAGCGTGATTTTAGAGGTGTTCTCCTGATCCATTTAGTCTGAGCTGGTGTTTCTATACTGTTATTCTGCAGTATCCTTGGTCGTTTATTCATTTAGTGTGTCTTTATTAAAGCTAATGTAGTGGATCCAGAATAACTATGCTGGTTCTTCCCTGAAGGGGTGTAGTCACGTGTGGAGGGGAGATACAGACGCACCTAACGGTGGTAAGAGGAGACAGTGCTAATAATCCCCAGAGAGCTGCATGGGTGTCACAGCAAGGATTTTCACCTGGGCCAGCAGCCTTCTTTCTCATGGCAGAGGTGGAGTTTGATGCGGACCTTGAAGTGGGTTTGAAGTTGGAACAAAACAATCCAAACTGAAGAAGAGCATTCCTGGCAGAGAGACGAGCGTTAGAAAAGACACAAGGTGTTTTTTCCCCTTGAAACTGAAACCACTCTGTGTCACCAGAGCACCAAGAGTGGGGTTGAGGGAGATGGAGGCAAAGATTTAGGAGAAGGAAAAGTTAGTGAGGAACGAGATCAGGGCCAGGCTGTGGACGATTTCGAGGGCTGACACGTTTCACTTCATTCTACAAATAATGAGGAGCCGTTGACTTGTTTTGTTAGTTTTCATTAAAAAAAAAAGAGGGATGAGGGGGCCCTTCTGTGAGGGAGATGATGTTATTTCAGTGTGATGGGTCAGAAAGCTGAGGCTGGTGAGTGGCCAAGCAGAGCTGGGCCAGGTGGGAACTCCAGTCCGACTGCCCGGCCGCCTGCTCGCTCAGCATCAGCCCCGCAGGGAGCCTGGCATGCGGGCCGGAGCCGAGATGGCAGGACGGTCCTGAGAAAGGGCGGCCGCCTGCACCACAGCCCTGGGGAAAAGACAGGACGAGTCCGAATCGAAAGTATGGTGGTGGTGAAGTATGGGGAGGAAGGAAGAAAAGGGATGCTTAGGTACAGGCTTCTTTTGAGTTCTAGCTTAACTTTCTAAAGTGTATATGTTCACATTTAGTGTCTATGAAGCAGTCGGATTGAAGAACAACTCTAGACGTGGCTGCTGTGTTCTGCCACACCTTTGCACTGTTTACCGGAAGACTGAAACTCAGCTTTTCCTGAAATGTCGTTTATGCTTCGTAGTGTATTATCTTGCAGAAGAGGAGTAGCAACACGCAGCTCCTAAACTCGACCTCCCAGTTTCCACACTGCAGAAACGCAAGTCTATGAAACGTGCGTGAAAGCCGTGCCTAGCGATGCTTGCTCTCCACAGGGCCCCTGTCTGTGTCCTGCCCCCTCCCCAAGCCGCTTTCTTTAGTCCCTTTGTTGAGTCTGGGACCCACCCTACTTCCTTCCCCTTTTCCAATTCACTCATGAAATATGGGTGGGAAGGAGGTTTTACACATTCTGAAACCGAATCTTGGCAGGGTCTGCTGCCAGGCTGGGGTCCCTATCTCTCAACTTAAACCGGAATTTCCTCTCCCCCATTTCCTGCAGCCTCATCCTGGAGCCCTGCTTGCGTCAAAGGGCTCACTGGGCGTCCAAAGGCTTGCTGCCCGTGTGTCCCTGGGGCAGAAGTGGGCTGGAGTATTCTGGCTCTGCTACTCTTTATGTCACAGTCTAAAAGTTGGTCTCTGCATTTCCCCAACTTTCATTTAGTCTCTTACTTTAAAAAAAAAAAACTTCATATAAAATGAAAACCCTCCTTATGCTCTATGTGAAATCAGACTTGCTTTATACATCGAGGTGAGTAAAATTAAAGAGCAATCATGGCATTATTTGAAGTTTGCCAGTAATTTAGTTTAACCAAGAACTACTTAAAGACAAGTGCAGTGTTATCACATCATTGCTTAGTTTCAAAAGCCAGAGTTCAAATGCAATAGGCAAGTCATAACATATTAAGTGGCCCACTACTGAGAAATTCTATGCAGAAACCATGTTGTTTTTCTTAATGAAAAAAATCCCAACTTTGTGTTGGTTTGGCACTTACATACATACCTTTTTAGAGGAAATAGGCTTCCTTGAGTGAGCTGTTTCAGTTCATCTTTAATCAGGATTAATTTTAATCAGAGTAATCACGAAAGTGATAGAGAAGATAGGTCTTACCTCCAAGAAGTTTACAGTCTGGCTGGAGATAAAATTCACACATGGAAAACCAGTGCACCATTCAAGACACTGTTAAACGAAGTGTTTAAATAATTTCACAGACGTTCAGGGAGAGGGAAGTCCCTCTGGTAAACTTTTTAACAGTTGCAGCAATCCATAGAGAATCTCTTTTCCTTTTTCAAAAGCAAGGTTTGGAGGTTTGGTTCATTTTAAATCCTGCTTTTATTTTATTTCATTTTTTTTCCGTCATAAAATCGGCAGCCAGGCAGCCAGGGGACTTCAGTGGTTGAGCTCCCACTGTCTGTCAGAGCCATCTGCCCACTAGCTGGGGTTTTTAGGTCTCACAAGAAGCCTGTTGCAAGTCTCAACATTTAAAAAATATTATCTTCAGTTTTTAACAGTTTAAGCAGAGAGGAACTTGTCGTTATTGTATTTGTTTATTTTTCTGAAGATACTCGTTTATTTTTAAAAATGCCCAGTTAAGCAAATGGATCCTGGCTCAGTTAGTTTGGTTTATCAAATTCATATTCTTAGCAGATGTTGGATTTCCTATGGTACAAGTGCTGCTCACCAGGTTATCAAGTTCTTCTACTTGTAATGTTAAAATAGTCATATTATCTTTAGTATGTTTGGGAAATCCTAGTACTGTGTTGTGCTGCTCAGTCGTGTCTGACTCTGTGACGCCATGGACCGTAGCCCGCCAGGCTCCTCTGTCCATGGGGATTCTCCAGGCAAGAATACTGGAGTGGGTTGCCATGCCCTCCTCCAGGGGGAGAAATCATACTAAATATGGTGAACCATTGAAATACTGAAAAATAAAGTATTTTTCTCAACTTTTGGTCCTCTCAGTGGTATACCTCACTCCAGACCCCTGGCAACCTTATATTCTTTTTTTTCTCTACCCCTATCAAGGCGTCATCTGCATGAATATAACAGTATTAATACTTTGTAGGTTGTCATCTGGTGAATTAACACTAGAAATCTTTGGTGGTTTGGTTTCATTTGAATGTATAATGAGCGGTTTAAGACGAAAGGATAAAGAAAAGATGCATGGACAGATGGACAGCCCTTCATAGAGAGATGGACTGTACTTCATGACAGCTGTGTACTACTGAGGCCTGAAGAAATGAGACATGGAGACACAGGTACTCATGTACACTGTGTCTTGATTCCCCCAGAGACTGTCCTGATACATCAGTGCTTTGGGGGAGGCAACACTGCAAGAAATGAGGCTGAGGCTGAGTTCACAGTGACTGTTATCTAGCTGCCAAGTCCTGTCCAACTCTTCCGTGACCCCACGGACTGTAGCCCACCAGACTCTGTCCATGGGATTCTCCAGGCAAGAATGCTGGCGTGGGCTGCCATGCCCTCCTCCAGGAGAGCTCCCTGATCCAGGGTATCGTCCTGATCCAGGGATCTCTTGTGTCTCCTGCATTGGCAGGCAGTGGATTCTTTATCACTGAGCCACCTGGGAAGCCCTGAGTTCCCAGTTACCTGCATGCTAAGCTCCAAGATGCTATGGGAGCTTGTCACAGGGCACTCAGCTGGTCCAGGGAGACACGCCTGTGTCCCCGAGGAAGAGACAGGATCTGAAGAGTCAGAAGAGTTCTAGAAGAAGTGAGGCAGGGCAGGCATCCCAGGCAGAGGAGAAACCCGCGTGAGGACAGGAAGGGCTGGTGCGGAGAGGGCGCTGCAGCTCTGCAGGTGGGGCCAAGCGGCTGGAGCCCAGGGAGGGCAAGGGGGTAGAGGAGGCAGGGCCTTACTCGCACGCTGAGTCAAAGACGGGGTGCTCAGAGTGATACAGAGCCCTGTGGAGACTTTAAACGAGAGGAAGATGATTAGATTTGAATTTTTGAGATTCCTCTGCTGCAGTGTGGGAACAGGTTTGCCAGCCAAGAATGGATCACACTCACTCATTTGAAAGCTTTCTGACTCGCCTTCCCTCACAGACCTCTCTTGATTTTACGTAAAACAGTAGCCAGCATAAATGTCAAAGCTTTGCTGTGAAGACAGAATGTCCAGTTATAGCTCAGCTCTTAACTAAATAGCTTTACTCTAAAGTGTACCACCTCATCATTTTTCTTTAAAAAATTGACTTTGATTCATTCCTGTTTCATAGAATGATTTTTGAACTTGCGTGTAATATGAATACTTTCTGTTAATTAACACCCAGCAGGCACGTATGTTCACATTAAATGTACTTACTTTGCTGCATAATATTTGCTGCATATTGTTTCAGCCAGAGTTTGGTGATTTCTGAGTGATTCAGATACTTCAGTTGATAAAGATGAGGAAAAGAAATTTATAAAAGATTTTCATGTGGGATGCAAAGAACCTTTTTTTTTTTTCCTTTTGCAGTGGGAAGTGGGTGGAAAGGAAAAATTCCATCTGGCATACAGCAGCCCTAAATGTTGTTTTAAGAGAGCAAAAATAGAAGATGGCTGAAAATATCATAACAGAACATAGCAGACTGTGGGCAAATGTACAGCACATATTTTTCTAATAAATCATGTTAAATACCCATATTTTACTTAAAACATGACCATGTTCTTGTTTGTCAGTACATACAAATTTGTCTTTAATTTTTAAAAAATCACCCACTTCATTATTGAAGAACAAAAGACTTGTTTGGGTGTCTTGAAGTTAATGCTGTCTCATTAGGTCTACCTGGAATAGGTTTTTGCAGGGTTTTCTTTCCTTTTCCAACCTCTCCCTCCTGTATTAAGGGGGAAAAAATGGAGAAAGAAGATATAGCATGTCTCTTCATTTATTGTACATTTGTCCGTAATTAGGTGAACAAGGCTCAATAGTTTTAACAAAACTTTCTAAATGTCCTCTTTGTTCAGGTTCCAGGAATGACTGGGCATGATCGAGGTGAGCTGAGTCAGAGTAAAGGGGCTCCTTTAGATCCAAGAAATACAGAGAGGGAGTGAACAATGGTGATAATAAGATAATTAAGACGGCAGGAAGTGGCCCTGGGGTAGGGATTTCCAAGGAAGCTCATGAAAACTCATTGAGTCCCAGAAGCACATCTTAGTGCCCTCCCAGGTGGGGGTGAGGTAGAAGGTGTCCAGTTAAAATTTTGACACTGTGCAATCAAAATCATACGGATGATTCGTTGAACCTTTCTTGATCTTGCCTTGGCTAGGATTTACAGAGGTAAAACAAGCTTCCTATTGGTACTCTTGTGAATAAAGAATTCTAATGATCCCCAGATGGTGCGGTACCTAATAAAATCCCAAACTGAATTTTATGGTTGACAGAAGCTGTCACTTTCTCCCAGCTCAGTGACCTTACTGTTATTATAACTTGGGGGGATTCTGATGATGTGGTGTTTTTTGCAATCAATCTGAGTATCCTGGAGTTTTCCTCTGAGAAGCATAGGCTTTGATAAGAACTTTTTTGATATGATGTATCTTGACTGGATAAGAAAAAGTTTCACTCAAAAACTGGCAACTGCTAAATAGGATTATAAAGAGTATCCTCTAAAATGGGCAGTAAGTACTTCACAGTCAATTAATTCTGTCTAAAGTTCATTAATCACAAAAAGATGTTGAAATATTCTGATATATTTCTCCTAGTAAGATGTATACCTTTTTAGCCTCTGTGATCAGAAGCAAAAGATCATTAATTAAAATAGTCATTATCGGCAAGCCTTTAGGTTTGTTAGAGAAAGGTATAATTTAGTCTTTGTGCTTTTATTACTCTATGTTTCTGGAGTTATATTTTGTGGGGCTCTAACAGAGGCTAGCCTGATTGAAATGACCCTTGCTCCAGTAAGCATTTCTGTTGAACTGCTTCTCCTCTACTTGTTAGCAGTTGTTGCTATCTGTGACCCCATGGGCTATAGCCTGCTAGGCTCCTCTGTCCTTGGGATTTCCCAGGCAGGAATACTGGAGTGGGTTGCTGTTTCCTTCTCCAGGGAATCTTCCTGACCCAGACAACGAACCCTCATCTCCTGCATTGGTAGGCGGTTTCTTTACCACTGAGCCACTGGGGAAGCAGTTACCCCATCAGAAAACTAACACAGCAAGTCCTAAAAGCAGGCACAAACAGTTTTGCCAACAAAAAGTTACTGGGGCATTCAGTGCTTATTAAATATCCATAGGGAAGCACAGAACTGAAAATTACCTCTGTGAAAAACAATACTTTGATATAACTCTAAAATCATGGGAACTGAGAGGTTAATTGAAGCCATGGGGATAATACTGTCTCCTCTCCCAGTGCGTACGACTGGAATATACAGTGATAGAGACAGAAGCATGCGTGGCTGAGTTAGTGCTGGATTGTACCTACAGGTTTGAGGTTAAGGGATATACCAGCCAGGTGGAGAACGGGAGCTTTTGAACTTCAGTTCAGTAGCTCAGTCATGTCCAACTCTTTGCGACCCCATGAACTGTAGCACGCCAGGCCTCCCTGTCCATCACCAACTCCCGGAGTTCACCCAAACTCATGTCCATCGAGTCCGTGATGCCATCCAGCCATCTCATCCTCGGTCATCCCCTTCTCCTCCTGCCCCCAATCCCTCCCAGCATCAGAGTCTTTTCCAATGAGTCAACTCTTCGCATGAGGTGGCCAAAGTACTGGAGCTTCAGCTTTAGCATCAGTCCTTCCAATGAACACCCAGAACTGATCTCCTTTAGAATGGACTACTCTCAAGAGTCTTCTCCAACACCACAGTTCAAAAGCATCAAATCTTCGGCACCTAGCTTTCTTCACAGTCCAACCCTCACATCCATACATGACCACTGGAAAAACCATAGCCTTGACTAGATGACTTTGTTGGCAAAGTAATGTCTCTGCTTTTGAATATACTATCTAGGTTGGTCATAACTTTCCTTCCAAGGAGTAAGCGTCTTTTAATTTCATGGCTACAGTCGCCATCTGCAGTGATTTTGGAGCCCCCCCAAAATAAAGTCTGACACTGTTTCCACTGTTTCCCCATCTATATCCCAGTGAGGCCAAATTCTAACTAACCCTTAAAATCTGAGAGAAGAAAGTTTGGAACAAAGCAGAGAGCCAATCTTATTTGATTGTCTTTTAAGGAATATACTTGAATGCCAGATGCTTGTGGGAAGATGCCTCTCAAGACTTGCTGAGCTGTTAAATGCCATTTCCATTGTAAGTTAGCAATCATGTCTGACCTGTATCCTAATTTTAAGTAGATCCCACTTCTATCTGAAGTTAGTAAATCTCAAATTCCTGTCCTTTGGTATTACTCATGATCTTGGCATATGGAGGAAATCTGCAGAGACCTGGGGCAAGTTTGCCACACCCTGTAAAAATCCTTCCTCGTGAAGATCCAGGTGGCCCTAGGTAGAGTCAACATCTGTAGCTGCTGATCCCCCTGGGCCCCACCCTGTGTGCTTTGCCATTTTGGCATCTTGGCTCTGACTTCTGCTTTTAGGTACCACATCTGGCCATGCCAGAACCTTCGGAGAAGAGGGCAGTGAGAGTTTTGTTGGGCCCATTTTGACCGAAACCTAAGTTTTAAGATCACATCACTCCAGAAGAAAAGTCAGGAATGCTGTCTTTTCCTTCCAAGTGGTAGAGGATGGCAGACTGCAGACTTCCCAGTCTGGGGGACCCTAGAAGGAAGAGTTGGGTAGCACAGGCCTACAGAAGACCCAGAGGGAATTCAGTGTGTGTTCCTTAGCCAGATGGGAAGACCCAGCAATTCTGGGGGATTCAGCCACTTGACTGCCTCGAGGTCTTCAGACCGATCCTAGCATCTCACATCAGTCAGATGCTTAGCTTCTCTACCATTAGCAGCTTATTTCAGATTCCCCTGTTTGAACTTGTAGGAATGATTAGGAAAAATCCTACTAGGTTGGAGACAGCCAGATAACTGTTTCGCTTGCTGCTACCAACAGTGGGCATTCAGCTTTGACACATAAAGTTCACTTTGTTGAGGGCCTAAACAATTTTTAATTTCAGTAGAACATTCTCCTTTTCAAATATAGAGCAAATTTTTTAAATGCTTGGCCAAGATTAATTTATTCTTGCCTATATTCATTGAGAAAAGCATTTGTTAAGCCCTGATGAACCAGGCATCACACACGCTAGAACAGAGACATAAGTGAGCAAGACTGGATTTGCTCGTCACCGCTGGTGAGGGAGGGGGATTGAAAACAAAGACAAGGGCGTTAAAGAGGGGTAATTTGCAGACAGGGAGGCCTGGCGTGCTGCGATTCATGGGGTCACAAAGAGTTGGACACGACTGAGCAACTGAACTGAACTGAACTGAACTGAATATGCAGACCGAAGAAAAGAAGGGGTGTACTTTGAGTAAGGTGTCTGTTTCTAGAAAATTGTTTCTTCACCTTCTTGTGAGGCATTTGCTAAATTAAACATCATCTCTTTTACTTCCTGGCATTGTGACCAGGTAAGAACACACATCATAAATGGCAGACATCATAAGTCTTGTATCTAAGGAGAATTAGATATTGTTGGAAAATGGCATTGACCATTTTCCTCTCTCCCCATTTTCTAGCTACAAAATATTTTTAAAATTAGTATATTGTTCTTGACCTGTTTAAAATTGAATTTGTTTTTGAAAACAAGCTTCATTCTGGAGATTTATGGATGTTTAACAGTCAAGAACAAGGCATCAGGCAACTTGCTAGAATTTATAGCATATTTCTTTCTGTTAGAGACATTTTTGTTTACATTTGTTCTACTAACTGTAAAGTAATACACGCATTTTTGCAGACAATTTAGAAATAATAGAAAGCTACAAGGAAGAAAAGAAAAATTTAGTGAGAACTAACCAGGATTTCTCCTCACTGTCTCCAGCATATCAGCACGTGCATTATGAGGCTTTCTTTATGTTTCTATAACAGACTTTATTTATCTATGCTTCCCATTCGGGGGCAAATAGGGTTTCAAATTTTTCCAGTTATAATAATCTGGGATGCACATGTCTAGCAAAATCTTTATCTAAGTTTATATTTCTTAAGGGTAAATTCCTAGCTGAGTAATTACTACTCACAGGTATGAACCGCCTTAATCTTTTATGCTTTATGCTCGACTGTTCTTCATAAAGCTTGTTGCAGTTTTTGTAAACATCAACACTCCATTGAAGTATTTGTTTTGTGACACCCTCACCCATATTGGAGAATCCCTGGTGGCTCAGAGGGTAAAGCATCTGCCTGCAGTGCTGGAGACCTGGGTTCAATCCCTGCCTGGGTCAGGAAGATCCCCTGGAGAAGGAAATGGCAACCCACTCCAGTATTCTTACTTGGAAAATCCCATGAACGGAGGAGCCTGGTCAGCTACAGTCCATGGGGTTGCAAAGAGTCGGGCACAACTGAGCGACTTCTCTTTCTTTCTTTCTTTCACCAATATTGATTATTATGATTCTTAGAAGGAGAAGCTAAGCTTTCTTGTCGGGTTGATAGGAAGGAAAAGTATTATCTTATTCAGATTTACATTTCTTTTCTAGTGAGGTTGAATACTTGCAGTTAATATCAATCCATCCATATTTCTTCTGTAATCTGTTCACCTCCTTTGCCCATTTTTTCTATTGTGATTTTTCTCACTAATTTGAATAAGTACTTTATACATTAGGGACATAAATCTTTGTCGTATTTGTTACATGTAGTTTTTCCAGGCTTCTTCTTTTTTTTTTTAATGCACATATGAGCCAAAGTATTTATTCAGGTTTTTTAACTTTAAAAATTGCCTTTAGAATTAGAAAGTTCTTCCCACTCTGTAGCTAGATACTTAATTTTATTTTTTTTCTATTCTAGAGTTACACTTCTTATTCAGGTCTTTAATATAGCTAGAAATTATTTTTATAATATAAAAGTAAAATTTCTCCATCAGCTATCACATGCAGATTTTTTCATTTTTTCAGATTTTTTTAATGGTTGCCAGCATTAAAAAAAGAATCCATTGTATTCTTGAGAAATTGAAACTGTTAACAGACTTCCTCCAAATTAAATATACCAGATATAAACTTAGTGAGTAATATTACCTCTCTGAGCTTCAGTTTTCTCATCTATAAAAGTCGGAGATTAGAGGTGTAAGATTTCTGGTTGTGAAATTCCTGTCTTAAATTGAAGATGACATCCCCCACCCCACTTTCCCCAGTTTAGCAGCATTCATACTTTTGAGTGTTAAATACTTTGGGGGAAAATGTTGCCATTTTAAAATGGATGCCAATCGATTACTCAGGAGGCCCTGACTAGCCATTTTTTACTCTGATTGACTATGCTTATCAATGCCAAAAATCGTTCTGTTCTTTTATGTTCTAAAAATACTCCTGTGGATAGAATTTCTGAAAAATCTTCTCTTTGTGAAATGCAGTTGGTATGGGACAGATGGTGATCTAGCATCCAGCTAGAAGTAGCTCTGCTATCAGGGTGTTGAAGCAACATTTCAAGCCATGTCATTAAATATTTGTAGTTGTTTTTCTGAGTTTACAATGTCCTGAGGAGGATTGAGATATATAACTCTCAGATAATGACAAACTAAAAAAAAAACTTCTAGATCCTACTGTCTTGAACTTCTAGAAATAAGAAGAAATTAGTCTATTTATAGTAGCTCAGTTCATTAACCACTATCCACAACCTTGCTCCAAACCACTGTTTGTTTGTTGTTGTTGTTGTTTTTAATGCAAATTTTTATCTCTCCCCTGTCTCTCAGAAAGAATATTTCTTCTCTGAGGATAAGCTCTATGTTTTATTTGAGCTTTTATCCCCAGCATCTAGCATGAGGCTTTTAATTGGTATTTGTGGACCTGATTTCTGTAGAGAAGGCAAATGTGAGTGATTTGAAATGTTTCTGAAGTTCAAGCACTCAAATCAAATCTGTGCAAATCCAAAGTTATGCCTGCTCCAGGATTCCAGTTCATTGGAGATTTAAAATTTTAAAATAAATGTTTTGTACCAGGGAGGATTAGCCTGGAAATGACAGGCAGAAAGGACAAGGAGGTTCCTCACCAATCTTCAGTTGGTAACTGCAGACATGTCTTTAGGAGAACACATACTTGGTAAAGGGTAGAAACAAATTTTCAAGCTTCAGTGAGTCACAGTTCATGGAGCAAGGATCTTACCTGGGCAGGTTTGTATATTGAAGATTTCAATCCTGTTTGGTACACTAAGTGCACGTTAACATTCAGGAAAATAGATGATTTTTTTTTGGTCTGTATTATCACTTAAGTAATTCCATTTCTTTTCAATCCATTATTCTCTTTCTCACACCCATCCTTCACTCCAGAAAAAGGGAGAAACACCTACTCCTGTGTAACCAGATTTCTTTCTTCTTTATTTTAACCTCGTCTTCCTTTTTTCTCCTAATTTTATCTTTCAAACAATTGTAGTGGTATTTCATTGCAGTTTAAATTCTCTCATCCTGTTTTAATACCAACTTTTTCTATGACTGCACAATAAACCAAGAGTGATGCAGTCCTACTTGTCTCATAGTCTCGTTTCACACTGTGAAATAAGGTTTCTGCGGTGGTTGTTGCTGAGACCTAGGTGTGTCTCTCTTAGAACACCAAGGAATGTGCAAATCATGGAAAACAAGAGTGTTTACTTAAGATGCTTTGTATCCCCTTGCTCCCACGCCATGTGATCTTGCAGTTGCCACGGAAACTAGGAATTTTTCATTCCATAACTTGCATAAGGACTGAGGCTGACCTTTTTATTACTGCTCTGCCCTCTCTAAAGTTATACGTGCACTCACGTGCATACACACGCACACACGCGCGTGTTCACAGGCATACACTTGGAAAGTCACATTTATATACACACAGCAGACATTTGGAAAGAGTTATAGAGTCCCTTGCCTTGAAGCCTTCCCATTTTCTAAATGTATTACTTTATACTATATTTATTTTTTATTTAGAACTTTTTCCAGCTTTACTGAGGTATAATTTACAAAAATTGTATATATTTAAGGTTATAAGGTAATGTTTTGATGTATGCATACGTTGTAAGATTATCACAATCAAGCTAATTAACATATCTATACATCACGAGATTATGTTCAATTCTGTGTATATGTGTGTGTGGTGAGAACACTTAATATCTACTCAGCAAATTTCATGGATCCAGTGCTTTTTAAATTGAAAAATACTTTTCCTGGGTCTGGTCACAGTTAACAGCTTGCTCTCTCAAATAATTTCAATTTATAAATTAGATCTTTACTTATTCAGGAGGCATTTCCAGACAAAACTGCATTTCCTGCAAGAGGAATTTGGGAAGAGAAACCAGTGCCATAGGAACCAGTTGGGGGGGTTATCAAGTGCTGCTGTAAAAATCCACACCATCCTCTTTTTACTCAGATTTTCAAAAGATTCTGTAAAACTGCTACTGTGAATTATTCAAACCCCAGGTGACAAGCATATCTGCAACTAGTAGAAATTTTGTCTGAGTCATAACTTACCATAGGTTTTCATCTCATCTTTAGGTTGCTTGGGGAAAGTGTCAATATAGATATTTTCCCTTTAGAATAACTTTGCCTGTGTGTGTCACACACACAAAATGATATGAAAATTCTTAGGAACAAGAACGTATTTCTACAGTTTGTATTTGCCATTTCAGTAAAATTGCCTAGCAAACAAGATTTCAGATTTTTTAGTTGTTTTAAATCTCAGGCAACATATGTTTTGGATTTTGAGGGCCATCGAGATATACCAATAATGAGAAGTGGAAATTAGCACTGTTCCCAGCACTAAGTCATCTCATTTTTTGCAAAGTAAGAGTCTGTTGTAAACATGTTGTGCAAACCCTCTCCAAGGATGCTGTGGATTGATGGAACTCATATCCAAAGTATTGATAGACAGTTTTTCTCCAGTGAACTCAGTCATGTTAGGAGATACTTAATGATCTAATTTAGAATTTGAAGGCATCCCCATTTCTTCTGAATTACCTTCTAATAGGCTTCTGTCAGATCGTATATGCACAAGGCAGTACCCTCAGTTGCCCTTTGACCTAGGCTTCTTGAAGCCAAAGGATAAGTCTTAGTGACTTCCCAACCCAGCCAAGCCTTTGCACATTCCCCCGGACTCAGTAACCAGGGTGAGTGTGTGTAACTCATAAGTCTTAGCAGAATGAAATAGCCACCATATCTGGGACTAAGGGGCTGTAGAAGCGATGGGGTGCAGCAGCCTTACCCCACGACTGCGGCTGACATCACGCCTTGTTTGTGGCTGCAGGTGTTTTATCTTGTTTATACTTGAGACATGCTGATGCTAAAGGATGTTGACTGCTCCCTTGCAAGTAATCAGCAACCCCATCCCAAACTAGGGTCTCATTAGGCCTTAACTCCCTCCTGAAATTTCTCCTTTCTACCCTAGCCTGCTCCTTGGACTATCTCTTTGTGCTGAACCTCCTCCTCCCAGCCTTTGCCAACCTTTCGGTCCTTGCCCTTGGGCCACTCTGATGTCTAGTATCTGTCTGCTTATCTGTCGCTCACCAGGCCGTTCATTCGTTTTACAGGCAGTGCTGTTCTGGATGGAGGGGCAGCAGAGAGCAAGACAGACCAAGTCCGTGTTCTCATGAAACAAATATCAGGGTAGAACTTGTCCTGGCATTTCTCCTTGCCCTTCTCCTCTCCTTCCCCACCCACAATCTGTGGATTGGAACCAGAGGACTTAATGAGAAAGATTTAATAAAATTTAAGATTTTATGTTAAAATAAAACAACAAAAAACACCTGTGTGATTTAATAACTCTCAAGGGTCACATGAGGAGTGTCTTGTATGAAGCAAAGAAGAGGATCTGAATTGTAGTGAACTGATATTAGATCAGAAAGAGTGTTAGGAAAATAAAATGTACACGAATTAGATTGAAGTTGGCCCAGATCAGAGTCCTAGCCTTGCCCTAATTGTAGGGTTAACAGAAAACTTACTTTACATGATAATAATTATTAGAGGAAGTAAAGTTCAGTAAGTATGGTTCTTCTCTAGCAGCCAGAACCTTCTATCTTGTCACGTTTATTGGTTTTCTCTGGGAGTTTGACCACATTCCATAACAACTTTGTGTTTGCTTTCACACTATGGAAGTCAGACTTGACCTAGATTTTCTAAGTCTGGGGATGATGAGCCGTATTAGTCCTATTTAGGCTTTAGTTTGAATTATTAATCATATTATTCTTAGGATTTTTTTAAAAGAACTAATGATCATTAACTCAAATACTCTCTTTCTGCCAGGATGTGTTTGCTAGGAAGAACCTTGGAATCTGGTAAATTTAAACCACTGCTCACCTTGACATACATCTGCTTACTTTATCTTTCCCTTAGCTGCTCTGTTAATCAGGTCTAGCTTGCCAGTGATATCCTTTTTTTTTTTTTCTGTAAGAAAATAGAATCATGAGATACATTGTCAGCAAATTCTGTGAAGGTTGTTCTTAGACAAAATTGTTTTTGGCCAGAGGAGATATTTTTTTTTCAGATAAGTATTCCGGTTCTGCGGTACCCACATTTACAGTACAAGAATAGATGCGGGCACTGATGGTTTGGTTTGCTCAGCTGTGTGTGAATTTCCATAGTGCAAGATGAGGAGAGATTCCCTGAACACTAAATCACACGCAGCTTTCCTCTATAGGGAACCAGCACTTCGGGCTTCTGGGGAAAAAGTGAAGTCAAGACAACCGAATTTTGTAGGATCTGAGGATTTGGGGAAAATGTGAAGGTCATCATCTCCAGCTTTACTCACTGAAAAAGGACCTTCACTTGTCAATAATGTTGCTGCCAGACTCTGCTCCAGTTTGAAAAAGAGGTCGTTTTGTCTCTCTATTTCCTAAAATTGACCTTGAGTCTGCCTCCAACTCACGATCCATTAACGGAAGGTTACTTTTCTACAACATCACCAATAATCCTGTTCCACAAGGCAGCGTAGCTCAGAAAGTGAAAACCTCCTGCGGTGGTTTCATTGTCTCCATCTTTTTTTTCCTTAGACATTCCAACTACCTGAACACTACCTCAAAGGGCATGTTTCCCAGACCCTCTTGTAGCTCCTTGGAGCAGAGTCCCATGTGCTTTGATCAGCAGACTCCTCTGCCCACAGACTCCTCACAGCCCTGTTTTGTTTTGTTAGAGATAAGATTCACATAGCATAAAAGTAACCATTTTAAAGTGTACAGTTCCATATCTGCCCAGTGCTTGAGCCCGTCAGGCCCAAGGCAGCTTATGCGCTGGAAGCCCTGCCAACCTTAGTCTTCAGGTATTTTGGTGCCCAAGTTCTGTGGGCATCAGATTGAACCGATCCCTGCCATGTTTAACTCTATTCTTGCCAGCACTTCATTTCCCCACTGCTGGGTCTTGAACTTTGCTCTTGCTGAGCTGGTGTAGTTGTAGTCCTGAGACCACGTTCAGTCCTTGTCAACCCTCTTCTCCTCTTGGAACTCAGGATGATGTAGACACCTCTGTTGCCTTACACACTGAGCAGATTGGCTTGCTTTGGCTGCCAGCACCAGGGTAAACTAGTCCCTGCCATAGCTGTACTCTCTAACATGTATTAGTGACCATCTTCCAGGGATGTCTGTGATTCTGGTTAAGAGCTCTGTTGTTGGGTTTTCCTGGGCTCAATCTCAGCTTTAGCACACACACCCTCACCCTGGGATCTTGCTTGGCCAAGTTACTTTGTCAAAATCTAAGCCACCAGGGAAGCCAGAATTGTTGTAATGGTTGGGTAAGAAGGTGGCTCGGACGGTAAAGAATCTGCCTGCAGTGTGAGAGACCTGGGTTCGATCTCTGGGTTGGGAAGATCCCCTAGAAAAGAAAATGGCAACCCACTCCAGTATTCTTGCCTGGAGAATTCCATGGACAGAGGAGCCTGGTGGGCTACAGTCCATGGGATCACAAAGAGTTGGACATGACTGAGCAACTAACACTTAGACAAGATAATGGACGCTCATCTCCTAGCTTTGCTGGTATATGGTGAGCCCTCAACAAATGTAATCGATTTATCTGCCTGGTCTTGACTTGATCCCTCCCATACGGCAGTGCTGTCTCCTCAGTTCTCCAACTGCAACTTCTACCACTGTGAGAAAAAAATTATGTTAGCTTTCTGTAATGGTCTGGTAACTAATGATTACATGATGCTTTATACTTCACCATGTGTACTTACCATGTATCCTCTTAAATTGGAGAAGGAAATGGCAACCCACTCCAGTGTTCTTGCCTGGAGAATCCCATGGACAGAGGAGCTCACAAGAGTCAGACTAAACCAACCGACTAACCATCCTCTTAAGTACGGGCCAACTCTGGGGGCTGCCTTAGTGGTTTTCACGTTAATGACTCTCAGAGCAAGATCCTGAATTAGGGCAAGTTGTTGTGATCTCATAACTTCTTGCCTGTCTATATCACTATCCAGTGTGTCGAGCACGCACCTCTTCTTTTCAGGTCACCCGTATCTGTTTAAGTGTCCCAGACTTCCAGCTGCTGATGGAGATGCAGAAGAGGGCGGGCCAGTGTCATCCACTGCCCGAGTAGTTGGGTGACCCTTCCTTAGGAAGAGCACCTCTCAGCAGACTATCCACTCTGTTAGCACCATCAGAATCCACTATTTGAGATGTAGCCTGTGAGACTTATGCTGTCCTTCTGTAAACCTCCACTCAAAATTGCACTTTTATCCTTTCCTCTATCTGTTCAGTCACTGATTCATTTGAATGTTCGAATATCTATGAAGTGCAGTGTTGAAGACGATATAGTGCCTGCCCACACATGAACTTATGCTTTAGAAGGGAGACATAAAAGGTCATCAGTGTGTGCTTTTTGAAATACTGAGTCTGAAGGATTCACGTGTCACCGTGGGGTCCCAGAGAAGGGCCCGCCACACCAGTCTGGAGGTAGAGGGGGCAGAAAACCTGGAGGATATGATTCTTGAAGTGCACATTGTGAGGCGAGTGAAAGTCCGACCAAGAAGGGTGGGGAATGAAGGGAGTCTTAATAAGCCATTGGTTCTAACTGCATCACGGTCTTTCAGGCTGTAATAAAGCACCACAAACCGGGTGCCTTACCAACAGGAGAAACTTATTTCTCACAGTTCTGGAGGCTGAGAAATCCAAGATCAGGGCACCAGCAGATTCAATGCATGATGAGAGCCCACTTTCTGGTTCATAGACAGCTCTCATTTTGCTCTGTTCTCACGGGGCAGCAAAGGGTCAAGGGATCGCTCAGGGGCCTCTTTTATAAGGGTGCTTATCCCATTCAAGAGGTCTCCACCCTCAGGACCTAATCACCTAAAAGCTCTGCCTCCAGACACCATCACGCTGGGGATTAGGTTTCAACATAGAATTTTTGGAGAGAGGACTCTTTGGTCCATAGCAAGTGCCTTCCTATGAATAAATTAGCATCTTCAGTGACTGTGCTCACAGACTTGAGGGAAAACAGCGTTGCATCTTGTACTGCTCGTGTGACTTCTTGAATGCCATGGCGTCAAGCTAGGTGGTTCTGTGTATCCTTCATAGGACAGTCTCTGTGCTGCCTGCTTTACACAGGTCTGATGATGGAGCCAGCCTGGGTCACGGGAGGAGTGTTGAGGATCCTGCTTGGGGCCGGAGGGGAGCTGAGAGGGTGCAAAATCCACATCTTCTCCAGGTGGGCCCCCAGAGTGACCTGTTCCTACCCACACCGTGCTGTCCTTGTGCCCTGGACTGGGGGACAGTACCGTGTAGTGCAGACCTTCCCAGGGTTGCGTTAGTTACAGGGTCTCTTCTATGTCCGTTGCATGGGAGCTTAGTCTAATAGAATTTTGACAGATGGAACAAATATAACACTCAAGTTCAAAGCATAGTTGTCTCATGTGATGAGTGTTACAATAGAAGGGTGACTGAGGAGAGAGAGTCAAGGCAGCCTCGGAGGAGAGTGACTGTTGAGATTGAATCTGTGTTTTAAAGGTAATCCACGTGCTCACTGTCTCCCTTGCTCATGAACTTGCAAGCTCAGTAAACCATTATGAAGTTAATGTCATTTGCCAGACCTTGAGCTGTGTGTTAGGAAGAGAAATAGAAGTCACAGTCCCTGCCCTCAAGATGTCATCATTTCACGGAGACCACAGAAAGAGCTGATAATCAGAGGTCGGTGTGATGGATGTCATGACAGAGTTCTTTGAGCATCTCATCTGGACAGACAGTATTACTGGCAGGAGATTTGTCAAAGAAGCTTCCTTAGATGTGATAATACGAGTTTCATTGCATGGAATGATTTGTACCTTTTGGGGTTCATAGACTCCAGTGAGACCTAGAATTCTGAACTCTGTCTGGAAAACTGTGCCTACACATAAAAAATCTTGTATACTTTCAGAGGGTTCTCTGAGTCCCTGAAACCCATCCATGAACCCCTAGATAAGTTTATGCTCACAGAGTAGCAGGGACACGATGCCATGGAGAGTATCAGTGGCTGCTTTCTGGGAGCACTTGGGAGAAGAACGTTTCCCATCAGAGATAATAGAAAATCAACCAAGTATTTGTGACAATTTCAGCAGGCCTGAGAAATCCCTTAGTAATCACTTTTTCTTGCTAGTGCCAGTGATAAGTGAAAATATAAATGCAGTCAGAGATTTGGTTTGGGACTGCCTAGACTGGCTAAACTGTGAACATCAGTTCTTGACTTTATATTTTTATTACCCTATATGTATTTCATCTTAAAAATAAATGTCTCTCATGTGAATAAATGAAAGAAGAAGAGTTGGATTTGTAAGTATAAATGCTGATCTTGGTCTTGGAATTTAATCTAAAGTAAGTCAAAGATATGGGTTCTGTCATTCATTGAGAATTCACAGGCAGGAGAGCAGTGTAGCCATAAAAAGAAAAGAAATCATAGCTAGTTGCCCAAAGAATGGAACAAAGATGAGGAGCAGGGAAGATCTGAAAACCCTCCATTGTTTTTGTATTCCTCATGGACTCTGTTGAGAAGGTCGTGTGAGTCTGTGATCACACAGCTTTCCCTCCGCGCTCACCCCCCTCCCACTTTCAGCTGAGGATACCTGTTTATTTTTGCACTTCCTCTCCTCCCCCACCTCCCCACTCATCCCAGATTGCATCCCAGACTGCATCCCAGACTACATCCCAAGGGCAAAGCTGTGAAGAATCTATGTGGCCCAGTCATTGGAGTTCATTGTTCTTCCCAACATCCCTTCAAGAGAGTAGGGCAAAGAACTAGTTTCTGCGAGCCTGAGAGCTAAAGTGTGTGTCAGGGAGAGGAGAGGATTCTCGCTGAGCATCACGGGCCAAAGCAGGGGATGGGGTGGTAGTACACCCTGCTCCCCACTGCACCCTCCTCTTCAGTGTTGCACCTGCAGAGCCCTTTCTCTCCTGAAGTCTGAGCCTCTTGTTCAGGCATTCTTCCTAGCTCACCCATCCTCTGAGCCCTGTTGCCTGTAATCACTTTTGGGAACATTCCTGGGTGTGACTTTCTCATCCCACTGGCAAGGAAATAAATGCATTTTATTCTTAACTCCGATAGTGATCACCTCCATTCTGCGCCGTGCTAATGGCAGGGCAGCATCTAATGACCCTCATCCATGGTCAGTGCCCTCTGGCCAGAGACCACTGGGAGCTCAGTTGTAGTTGAGCAAGTTGGGTTTGCTGCTTGGCTTGGGGATGGAGCACTTGTCCTGTGGGGAGCTGTGCAACAGCTCAGTGCAAGAAGGTGTTAGAAGGATTTACAGGACTTGGGTTTGTGTTTGGTGACTCTGGGGAGGATTTAAAGTAGCGGGACCTTGTTTTTGATCAAGCAGCTGGGTAACTGTGAGATATCTTAAATCTTATCTCTAGGAGGAGCAGCAAAGCTAAGGCTGTCACTGGGAAAGAAGCAGCCATCACTAGTTAGCTGGGCTTCCTGCTACTTTCTGCTGTGACCAACATTTATGCTGTATCTTGTTCAGAGAGGCCATGTTTTTGTCTTGTCCCACCACAGCACAGAGTGACCTTCTCTAGTGTTGACTTTTTGCAGAATCTTTGACATTTAACAGGAGAACGTGGGGCCGGGCCCGAATGCCAGGCCAGCTCCAGGTGTCTGGGCTGCTTCTCCTCCTTCCCGTCTTCACTGCTCTGAATTGCCCTGCTTCAGAGATCAGCCTCCTTGATCAGAGCCTCCACCTGCTCGCCTGCCTACCTGTCCCCTTCACTCCTGTGAAGACTTGTCCTCAGCCCCTCCACGCTGCCCTGGTTTATCAGCTGTCCTTCCACTCACGAGACAGACGCCATGTGGTGATGAGCTGTGTGCGTGTGTGCTGACACGGCCCTGAGCTCCTCTCCTGCCTCCTGTCTCCATTGCTGATCACTTCCCCGGGGTGGGGGTTGAGGGGTGGTCGTCGTTCACTGTTCCCCTCTCAGGTTTCTGAACACCATGGCGGGAAGGCCTAAAACCATACACATGTGTTTTCTGCCCTCAGCAGCACAAAGCTGTCTGGCAATTGCTTTTTCCTTAACTAATTTATTCCCTGTTGCAACCCCTAAAGCCATTTTTCCAACAGTTTTCTCTTTGGGCCACCAGTGAATCCCCTCCTCCCAGAAGAGGGTCTCAACTCACACTCTGCAAAGATGATGGAAACCACCTCATCTGTTCTACCTCAGCTTTCTTCTTTTCCCTGCCTTTCCCCCCGCCCCCCCTAAACCTCCATTGTCTTCCTTGCCCTGATACTCTCTGAAAGGAGGAACTCTTGGTAGCCTGTGGTAGCCTCACCCCTCCACACATGTTCCTGACCTGTCTCGCCTCTTCTCCATCACCCCACCCCACCCCCACTTCCCCAGCCAGGCAGCCTCTTCAGCCAGACTCCTTCCCTTCCTGGTGAAATTCTGAGGTGGTCTTCCGCGTCTGTGCACTTCCTCCATGTCCACTCACACCTCAACACCCCCCTTTCCTGGACTTAACCATGGTCTTGTCATCACTTTCTCATAGACTCTTCATCTTCGTGAACTTGACAACATCAGATAAGCTTTTCATAGCCCTCTGCCTACTCCTGGCTCGTCTTGGTTTCCCTTCTTCATCATCTCTTTAGTAAGTTTCCTCGTGACTCTGATCCCCTCTTTTCCTCTCTACTTCCCATGTTTTCTCTTCCTTTATGCATCTTCATAATCCCCCTTCTCTCCTGCTTCCCTTTAACAGTCTCGCCCACTCCCTAGCTGGAATAATTCACAGAGTTGTCTCTGTCCTTGGCCTTCGTACAGAGGCCCCGCTCTTTATTTCTAACTGCTTGCTAAACACCTACAGCACGATGTATTGTCAGTCCTGAAGCATCAGTTGTCTGAAACCAGATCCATCCGTCTTAGCAGAACCACTTTTTTTGCCCCATTTAATGGCACTTCCATTCTCTGGCACCCACAGATCTGGGATTCAATCTGTCATCTTTGACAATCAAATCCCGTGAGTTCTGCCTTTGCTTTTGTCTCTTGCATGTGGCCTCACCTTGCGGAGCTCACCACATTAGACTTGCGTTATGGAGCTATTACCTTGTCATCTAAGGGCAGGGCACCAGTCTTCCTCACCTTTGCTTGCCCCTTAGTGGCTGGCACAACACCTTCCCCGCAGGAAACCCGCCCCCCTCCACTGTCTGTTGAATGCTTGTCTATAAGTTAAGCATTTTAATGCTTTACTTGCATTTCACAAACTATTTGTCATTGAATGCATTTCTTGTCATTAGCTCACTGAATACCTTTACTCTTAGCTGAGCAAGCACCAGAATGAAGCTTCATGACCAGAGCCTCAACTCTGGTACCTCTGCTCTTTTTCAGGAAGAGCAGTTTGGCATGGGTTGGACGTGAGGCATTAATTTCACCTTCCTTCTTGAGAGCAGATATAATACATAGGGTTATTATGTTTTCACGGCAATTTTAGATAACTTCCATCTCCCTTTATACATTGATTTTTCTGCCTTTTCGCTTCTTTATTTTTTAACAGGTTTTCAAAATGGAAACTACCACTGTGACATAAGATGCTATTGATAGTACATCAATATGGTTCAGCTAGTCCCCTGCCCAGCAGAGTGTAGCTGCTCCGTACACAGCCCCGTAATACATATTAGTTACACAGACATTAGAGAAGCCCTTCCCATCCATATGTATGCACATGGCCTGCGGAAGTTAATAATGCCATATATCACATGCACGTAGAATGTAAAATGTACTTCAAAATGACAGTGGGCTCATATAAAACGAGTATTGGCTTATGACAAGAGGAAAGCCAGAGGAAGCTTTTTGTCCTTTCAGACCTGCTCTTTACTGAATTATCTGCTTCTGTGTCTCAGTATCCCAGACTCCATTTTGCCACCCCCCTACCTTTTTTTTGGTCAATATTATGCTCATCTTTCCAGCCACCTTATTTCACTTCAGCCACATGGATAACAAAAGAACCTCCTTGGAGAAATGAAAGATAGCAATTACACATTGGTATTCATGTTATAGGAGTCACTGCCATCCTCGGGGACTTTAACAATGAATATCCAGCATTAATTGCCACAGTAACTGTGTGTCTGACCTTGCTGAAATGTAATACATCAGTTTTACATAGTAAAATTATTTGCTACTAAGAGATTAAAAAGGCATGATCATAAAATTATATTGCTGTTTGGAATGACTAGTAGTTTTTATTTTTAAGAAGATCTTGGAGGACTCGAATGAGTAGGTTGCTACATTTTCTTAGAAATGAGAACATTGGGAGTTGAAATCTTAGTATTCCCACTGACTTGGTTGGCAATTATGACAAGAATAGTGCCTTCCTATTCTTATGGAAGATGAGTAAAATACATTGGCATCTCCAGTTAATCAGTGGAAAACTGATTAATAAGGCATGGAGACATAGTACTTTTTATCTACTTGAGGGAAAATGTTCTTTTTATGTGTTTATACCTAAATTATGTAGGTTTTCTGCCAGGAGCAGGAACATAGAAACATATCAGGAAACCTAGGACTTGTTTCCCTTTGTAAGGAAGTAGCATCATTTTTAAGGTGTTGCTTGTTGGCTCTCAGCTTCTTGCATCAATCTTTTGCTCTCTCCTTGGAGATACAGAAGTTAAATTTTCTCATGTGTGTCTCTCACATACCCCGTGCCCCCCTCCCCACCACAATTTCCTCTGGCTGGATGTTGCCAATCAGAATTTCACACTCCACACTCTGATTCATCACTCGGGGCAGCTCCACACTGCTGGGTCAGCAGTGAGCCTGACTCCAACAGAGCCTCGTCAGCGGGCCACGCTGGGCTCTGGCTGTGGAAGCTGTGTGTGCAGAAATGAGTGATTGTTTGGCCTTCTGTCCGCGTTAAAAGTGATCGAGGTGAAGAAAGTCAGTACACTCACCCATGACACCCGAATTTCAGCCCAGATGAGATTCTAACTAGAGGATCCATTTTTTGCAAAACAAGTACATGATAAATGTGAAGGCCATCTCAAATTTGGGTGGGCAGGGGCATGAACTGAATAATAGAATGAGTAGTTTTTTGCCCACCTTTTAAAGTAAGACTGTGATGTAAATGACAATACATAGCCATTGCATCTACTTAATATGGCTTGATCATTGTTTTAGTGTTTTGTATGGTTTTCCAATTTTAATATAGTGACTGTTTAGGAAGCAGTAACCAGGGAAAGCAACTTGAGAGATTGCAGCTTTTGTTAGCTTTTTTTTTTGCCTTTTAATCTTCTCTCCCTTTTTCCTTCTTCCATCCATCACTCCTGTCGGCAATTAAAGCAGGATGATGAAGTGACGACGGTTGAGGTGAAAGAGCAGGACCAGAATGTCCTGGTGCTGAAGAAAGTGCAGAGCTGTGGCCCAGCCCCCCAGGCGGGGAGCGCCGAGAGCGATTGGAGGTGAGAGTTTTCACCGGAGCCCCTCGCTTCTGTTTCCTTTCCCTGCCTGCCTCCCCTTCTCCCGCTCCATCTCACTCGCTCTCTCTGCCTCCTCTTCCCTCCCTCCCTCCCTTTTTTTCTCCGCCTCTTGAGCGAGCTAGCTAGCGTTCTAGCTGACTGCAGAGCTCCTAGCAGCCAGATGGACTCGGTTCCCAGCGAAAGGACAGAGGTGGCAAGATCTCTGAGCGTCTAGGGGATGCCTTTGTTAGTGGTCGTGCACAATGGGCAGCTCCCGGCTGAGGGTCTTTGACCCTCACTTAGAAAGAAAGGATCCCGCCGCTGCCGCACTGGCAGACCGAGAGCTGCCCCTGCCCACCTTTGATGTGCCTTATTTCAAATACATTGATGAGGAGGATGAGGACGAGGAGTGGAGCAGCCGCTCACAGTCCTCCACTGAGGAGGACTCGGTGGACTCTCTGCTCTCTGACAGATACGTGGTCGTGTCCGGGACCCCAGAGAAGATCTTGGAGCACCTTTTGAATGACTTGCACCTGGAAGAAGTCCAGGACAAAGAAACAGGTAAGGCACGGGAGTGTCTCCCGCTTCTTCCAGACTCACGGCTGCCGTTATCAGTTTCCCGAGGGGCAAGGCTCCCTCCCTAGCCAAAGCAGCAAAGCGGGGGTGGGGGGCGGCTGAGCCTGCAGACCTTTGTGCGCCTCCCCCTTAGCCTCCTGCCGTTTTGTTTAAATCCAGTAAATGGACGCATGGAGATCCCAGCAGCCGCCTGGTAAGTGGCTGTACAAAGAAAATGATAGGAAGGCATGTATTCTTGTTTTCCTGGCAATTTTTTTTTTTTACCAAATCTCACCTAAAGGCAGTTGACAAGAGGCCAGCATCCAGTAGCCAGTGTTCAGTGGGAAGGATTACCAGGGAGATGGGGGTTACCGGTAAGCATTTACCTAGCCCGTTGGAAGCACTGAGCTGGCAGGAGGAGGCTCCCTGCCAAAATGTCAACAATTAATGCAACTATTCAGCAACTAGAAGCTTAGCAGCAACTTGTGCGTTTTTCCAAGTGTTTCACAAACTGCTCAGAGCAAGCCCTACTGTGCAGAATTTGAGACTCATATCTTCTCAGACTAGAAATGATAATTCACTGAAGTCTTCTTGGTCAGGTTCCTTGTCCTTCTATTTAATCCGCAGGCAAAATACCTGCTTAGCTTTTTCACCCTTGCACTTCTGGAAATGCTATCCCTGCATGATCTACCTAAATTTCCTTCATCACACAGGGCAATGCTGGATTCTTTTAACCAGGATTGTGATTTGTTTCAGCCTGGAGCAGTTATCCCAATGAATAGGCCTCTGACTTTAGCCTGAATTCTGTGACTTGATCCCCTGACTAAAATGCACTTTTTGCTGCCGCCATAGCACCTGTCAGGACCACAGTTTCCAATACGTGGACTGCATAAGTAAAAGGCACTTGGCAATTGTATTGGTACAATACTTTGTACTGATAACTCCTTAAGTTTTTCCCACGCAAGAAGGATTTTGAGGGGATAGCTCAGGTGAGAACAAGGATTTCCTTGGGTCCTAGCAGTTTTGTCTGAACTTAACTGATCTGTGCTGCATTATGAAGGACATTAAGAGGAACAAAGATATGTGAAATATGCAATCGAGTTTTTAAAAAGGCAGAATGACTCCATCACGCATCCTACCGATAGTGTTATTGTTTGATCTCACAATTCAAATGAAAACTTTACTTTGCCTTATGTATGTTTGGGGAAAAAAATAGCAGTAGTCATTTATACACAGGCGAAAAGAAAAATGTATTCTTGTGGTATTTGCTGGGTGGTTTTTGCTTGTCTGCCTATTAATATTTTGCACATTTGAGTAATGTTGCAACTTCTGCTTCATCAGAGGTGGTCATTGTGGAACTGGCCATAATTTTCTGTGTACCGATTACCAGACCGCTTTACACAGGTGGTTTGGACTTGATTACAGACAGGTTATCTGCCATGAAGACACCTTTGAACATGGGTACCAGGTTGGGAGATTCAGTGGCTTGTTCTTAATAGCACTACAGTTCTATTCTATAGCACAGGACTTTATGTCTAAGTTGTATAAATAAGAGTAGAGATTACCGAAGTCAGTACTGGGCCTACTTGGTTTCTTTTTTTCTTTTGTTCTCACTGTCATTAGTTTTTTGTGCCTTCTTGTTGTTGTTTAGTCGCTCAGTCGTGTCCGACTCTTGGAAACCCATGGACTGTAGCCTGCTAGGCTCCGCGGTCCATGGGATTTCCCAGGCAAGAATACTGGAGTGGGTTGCATTTCCTCCTGCGGGGCATCTTGCTGATGCAGGGATTGAACCAGTGTCTATTGGATTGGCAGACAGATCCTTTATCACTGAGCCTCCGGGGAAGTCCTAGTGCCTACTAACAAGCTCCCATACTTAATATTGGGAATGAAAAATCACCCTGATCCCTCTTAGTAATGCCAGCAGTCGCCTCCTGTTGGGAAATGGTGTTGTAGCTGGTGTGTTGGGACTGTTAGTCCCAGGTTGTTGTTTAGGTTATACCAACACTGGGGTCTCATGTGTCACTCCTGCCAGGTGCTGAGCAAAGCAGAGAGGACCAGGTCTCAGTGGAGTGGCCTCAGTCCTGCTGGGTCAGCCTCTCCTCACTCCTACTCATTTCCTTAGCATTTGCAGGGGACACAAACACATGTGTTTGCAGAGACACCTGAGGGGAAAATGGTAACAATACTTCTTCTGATCAAAGGAGAGTTCTATGAAAACGAAAAAATCAACTTTAGAGAGAGATGGATGTGTAATATCATAGGGACACCTAAGTAGAAGTCACACACAGTTCTTCCAAACATCATGAACAGCACTTGGAGAAAATACAACAGAAAGACCCGTATATGGCTTTTGTTGATAAAACTAAAAGAAATCTCATAAATATAAGATCAGTTTCATGTAAAAATGGAAGAAAAGTGATTATGACTTTGTTCTAGTTTGAATACCAAATGAATCACATGTTTTAAAGTAGCTGAGGCCCCTTCTCACTGATAGAGGTGAATTTCAGTTCTTTATCTTGTTCAGGCTGGCAACCCTCATTATAAAAGGCCTATGTATTCAGGGGTCTAATAGAGTCTCGTAAACATATGGAAGACAGATGGAGGAAAATGAGAAGGGGCTGCAATAAAAGTATACAGCAGTGTTTTTATGCTCTTGAGCGCCCCTTTTAGGGAGCTGGAGCCATATGGAGCCGGGTGGAGCCATATGGTGGTCGTCCACATGGCCCCAGTGGCAGTGAGGGAGAAAGGTACGTGGGAGGAAATAAATGGTTCTGGTTGGGATGAGCCTGATCTTAATTCTTACATTCCTGTACCTGCCAGAGGCTGGGGAAGTTAACCAAGCAAGAGATGCAAGTTATTCCCCATCTCTTTGCCACAAAAGTCACTTGATTGTTAAAGTATGGGTGCACAGCCCAATAGAAGAGACCTATACTCAGAAAGGACAGGTTCAAGTGATTGCTAATTGATATTAAGATGCAAGCAGGAAAAAAAGTTTACTTAAATGAGTGGAATAGAAATATGAGATCGTGTATTTTTGTTATTACCTGAATTAAGAATAGAATAGAAAACAACAATTCATATAGTATTCTATCACCATATCAAACTGAGTTTTAAAAGCAAAAAATATTGGAGATGTTTACAAGCAACCTACTGATGATTTTCCTAAATGATTTGACCCGCACGACACTTACTATGCTTATTTTCGTATCATAATCTTCTGTGTGCCTACCTTTCCTCTCTGGTAGCACCAGGCACAAAAACCCATCCTTTGATTATCTCTGGAATGAATGAATGAATGAATGCATAATCCTTCATTGTTTAAAATTGAAAAACTATTTGAGTCTGGTAACTGGATATCTGTTGGTGAACATGCAAAGACTGAAGCTGTTTGCAAAGATTTCCTTTTCTTTCAAGGTTCAGGTTCTGACTTGAAGCATTTGGAATGTTAGAAGAAAATCAAGCAGCTCTGTCTTCCATCTTCCCAGAAATAGGACAGATATCACTGGGCATTTCCAGCCCAGGAGAATTACATGGAAGGCAAGAAGCAAGAAAACCAGTTGTGTGTGGAGGAGCTGGGGGGATGGAGGTCTAAGTCTGTACCACTGCCCTGGTCCGCAGTGGTGCCTGCTCCTATTTAACCCCTTCCCCTCTCTGGAAAGCATGCAAGATGCTTCTGTTATGAATAACGATTTCTGTTTCAAAGTGGGGCAGATGGGGGCGACACACTGTGTATCAGATGGATGACACAGAGAAAATCCTTCTTACTGATTTTTTTTTTCCTACATCTGCATTACAATGAGTCTACTTTAGGGGAAACATGAGCAAAGGACATTATTTGCTGCCCTGTTTCTTCTGTGTCTTAGGGTTTGTTTTTTTTTTTTCATCTTTTCAAAGCAGATATGCTTGTGATAACAGGTTTTCAAGAAAAACAGAGACTAGGATAGTGGAAACAGGTAAAGCCTATCAGCCAATGCTTACCAGGCTTGACCTGCTTTCTTCCAGGTATGGCTGTTCCTACTTCATGTGGTTACCATTCAGGATATCGTGTACTCAATGTGTGCTGACCACAGTTTAGTCTGTGCGAGTGGGTGTGCTTTCAGTAGCATCTATGAGGCTCCTTACGTCATGGAGAAAGTGAGTCCCTTACCTGTATAGTGAGGCCACCACCTCTGTGAAAGTTAACACCTGGGTTATATCACAGGAGTGACTCACTTCATTGATGGGGTGCCACAGCTGCTCTCCATCTCCAGCTTAGTAGTGTTTTTGGAGCACTGCATTGATGGGACCTTGAGTAGAGCTAGAACAGGCATGACAGTTTTTCACTGACTTTTTACCTTCTTCCCCCTGCCAACAGCAAGCCTGTCCTGAATACATGATACATACTTTTTTCAAAGGAAAATTAAGAATGCCTTTTTTCCTGATCGTTGGAAATGCAGAAGACAATTTAGGTGAACTTCTTCCTTAATTTCCTTATGTTTTAGGATTTCTGAAAAGCTGTTTGGTCCTTCTGTTCCAGGCTTTCTTTTGCAGGTGACAAGATCTTTTTAAGCCTGTGCCCGCATGGCTGTGCAGGACTAGAACTTTGGGGGCTGGCACAGAGCTTTTAGATGGTTGGGAGGCTCCCCATGGTTTTATGCAGTTAAATGTGTGTAACATTATCTTGGATTTGTCTTTTTATTTTTGTGGTTTCATGTGACACGTCATAGACCAATTATAGATCTTATCTGTGGCTGCCTCATTAGCAGCACATGGGGCATTTTTCAAAATACCTATATCTGAGTCCCACCCCAGAGATGCTGATTCAGTTGACCTAAGTTGAGACTAGGTCTTATGGTCTTTGAAAGCTCCACAGGTGATGCTGTGCGTATCAGGTCTGAGAGCCACAGAGCTAGGATGATGACTTTGTCTCCCCACTTTCTTCAAAGACAAATTCCAAGCGTCGAATAGTTATATATTTGCCCCTGGGAGCTAGAGGGGATCATTTCCACTTTCCTCCACCGCCCTCCCCACTCCCTCTCCTGGGCTCATATCTGGCCTCGTATCCACTGTTTCCTACCCCAGAACCTCTGCAGCCTGAGAGGTTCAGAATCACAACCCTGCATTGTTGGTCCAGCCTCTAAAACAGTTTTGGAAAGAGGAGATAATCCAGGGAAACAGGCTTGCTGGTCACACAGCTCTTTGCTCTCAATTCTTGAAATGAGGAGGTGGTGGTATAGGGAGCAAAACCCATTTGGATTTTTGCCATCTCTGGGTGGTCCTTCAGTCTCACAGCTGAGAATGTTTACTTCTGTAAGAAGCGACGTTCTGAGGAAGAATATGCAGCCAGCAGAGTAGAAGGGGTACTCAGATGAGATTCGAAGTGTTGGTTCCTGGTTCTGGACTTGATTAGTAAGCCAGCCTGAGACCTTGAGCAGTTAGTTATACATGAAGTGATTTCTGAAGTGTCTTTCATCACTAAAATGCTTTGGTCCAAAGAGATTTATATCAACCCTTTCCTTTCAAAATATGTCACAGAACCGTGGAAGTCTAGATTTGGAGCCCCTAGTGTTCATGTAGACACCTGTCAGAACCTCACAGTCATTTTGTGCTTACCTCACCATCACTTAGGCATGCGCAAGGACTTAGGTCATTTGTCCTGACTTCTTGTTGCTCTTGTCTTCCTGCTGTATTTCTTCAGCCTCACTCAGAGAGCAGTTAGAATGTTGAGGGGTAACAGACTTGGAATTCAAGGCTCAGTGGCCCTATCTGGTGATGATTTAAGCATATTTGTGTAGAACCTGGTCCAGTGGGAAACTTAAGTTCCTTTCAGAAATTATGTTATAACGTTTACAAAGAACAGCTTTGATTTATCACCAGCTAGTAAAATACATTTGCAGAGAGTTTTATTACCAGGCCACTTTGGGTTGTTCAGAAACAATCTTTTGCCAGAGAAAAGCAGTGGGTTTTCCCCCTGGTGATGAAATGTGCTGCATCCTGGCTCTCAGACTAGCTCTCCTTCTGTAATTCCTCTACTTTTAACTTTACACACTGCTCCTGTAATAAAATACAACAGTGTATTTTTGAGTGTCCAGTTTATATATACATGTGAAAGTGAAAGTTGCTCAGTCGTGTCTGACTCTTTGCGACTGTATAGTCCATGGAATTCTCTAGGCCAGAATACTAGAGTGGGTAGCCTTTCCCTTATCCAGGGGATCTTTCCAACCCAGGGATCGAACCCAGGTCTCCTGCATTGCAGGCAGATTCTCTACCAGCTGAGCCACCAGGGAAGCCCAACTTTGGAGTGGATAGCCTATCTCTTCTCCAGCAGATCTTCCCAACCGAGGAACTGAACTGGGGTCTCCTGCATTGCAGGCAGAGTCTTTACCAACTGAGCTATTAGGGAAGCCAATATACATGGGACGAATGCCAAAGAAAATTTTAATTCCTTCCTTCCACGATTATCTTTGGCCTCTACTATTATGTAGGCACTGTTGTAGCCATGGGGACACAGCTATAAACAGAATACTCCATCTCCTCTGTGGGGCTTACATTTTAATGGGGAGAGTCAGCCAAAACCAAAGTGGGAACCAGTGGATGTGAAATGAATGGGTGCTAAATAACCAATCTCATTACAGGCACTAGTGTGGGAGAACTGTATCTATATTTCTTTAAAGATAAAGAAGGTATATTTTAGCATATCCAAAGTAGTATAGAGAATTAACATGAAGCTTCTGGTCCTATTCAGCAAAGTTCAGAACTGAAGGAAATAGTTGAAAAAATAAATAGATAACAAGACATAAAAGGAATTTGACGTAGGCATGGATATCCCCGGATGGTACTTGCTTCAGCTAGAAGTTGTAGGCTTTGTGTCCCTGTAGTTGCTTGGTATCAGCCGTTTACCTTCCTGACCTGTGCAAATAACTTTCTCAGAGACTCATAACTGGACTAGGTTGCCACTTGAGGTCTTTTTCAGCTTTATGGAGCTGTCAATTTTAAATATTAGGTTAATTCTGTTTGCATACATGCTAATGAAAAAAATCAACGAAAGACTGAAGAAATTCATTAGCCCTGACTCCAGCTGCCCTGGGTGTGCCTCAGATGCAGATGAGAGACCCACTGTTCAGCAGAGGCTTGTTTTTCCAAATAAAGTGAAGGCTTGAAACAGCAATCCACAGTGACAGTGAAAATCCCGAAAGTGCCGTCGAGAGAGCACTAGGAATAAAAGTGCTCATATAAGCGTCTGGTTTCTGTTCTGCTCTGTAATCTTTGTGCATTTGGTTTGGTTTCTTGGCAGTTCCCTTCGCTTCTCTCCTAATTGCTAACATGGAGAACGTATTGTTTTTGCTGATTGCAGTCGAAGTATTGGAAGACTTTATAAGTTAATATTGACAAAGTGACAGGATAATTAGAATTGTGTAGAAATTTCTTTCTTGGTTGCCTCATTTATGAAAGCAAAGAACTTAGATCACATGACGTCTGAGGCCCCCTCCAATTCTGAGAGTCAGGTTTTGACACCACTCCATTCATCCAAACGTCTGCTCCCTTGAAATGATGCTTGTATAGGGTGATCATCTCCAGCTAATGGACAGAGACACTAAGGCAGAAGAAGTTGACTAAGGTGCTTCAGAGCCAGAGGGATCATTTGAATCTGGAAATGAACCCAGCTGTGTTCGTAGCTTTATCTCAGACATCTTTTCTGTCTAGTTACTAGAATCATGGGTAAAAGGCAGAATTGAAGGAAAAAAATCTACCATTCACCTCTAGCTATAAACCTCAAATCAAGCATTTTAGTAGTCACTTTAGGGAGAACTACTCTCCAGCACAAAGACTTGCTTCTTGGTCTCCAGCTGTGAGCAAAGTGGCTGCCGCATTGGCTGACTGCTTCCAGAAGGTTACACAAGACAGGGTGTGAGGGAAGAGGTCCTAATTATCAGCTGATGCTGCATGAGACCACTCACATGAGAAATGATTAAAAATCAGATTTTAACTGAATTTTGTTTGAGGTGTTCATCTTCTGAACTCATCTATTCACACCACCTTTGAGCAAGTGATATTATGAATAGTAACAAGGGAATTGATGCTTTTACACTGCCAGTAGATTGTGGGTTAATTAATACTCCTGTTGGCAATGAAGCAAGGTGAAATGAAGCGAGACAGAGCTGAAGCATAAGGTCATTAATGTAGGCTGATTAATAATGGAAATGTGGAAGTTTTCATTACAACATGAGCAATGGGAAAAGGAGATGTTTATTGGAAAAGGATATAAGCAGAAATACAGCCTACTTTTCAGGGAAGCTATTCCTGTTTAGAACACATTGGATCAGTGGAATACATTTTTAAAAATTACATCATTTTTGTGTTTGAACCACTGTGGGGAACCTTAGGTATTTCTTCTTTGTAGTTCAGTAAATTCTAATTTCCTAGAATGGCTAGTGGATAAATTATTACAAATAATAAAATACTCTTCCAGGACAAGTATAAGTCTAGAGCACATAGAAACAAGCTAAAGGATTGTAGGGCTGTGGGAAATTAATTTAAGGAGGATCTGAAGATAGGAAATGGACAATGAAGCATACAAGGGGCAAGAATTACCTTAGAAAGTAGACCTTTAGTCTCCTGACTATCAGGATTTTGAAAAACTTGTGCATCTAAACATGAGTTTTTGGACTTTCTTCTTTGAATACTTCTTTGATATTTTAAGGAAAATATCAATAACTTTATGATGGGTTATCGTGAAGGCTAGGTCCTGGACACAGGAAGTGAGGTAGAGGATCTTTGTAAGTTTCCTTTGCATGTTCTAAACGAAATACACATGTGATTGCTTATTTCTGTGAAGTCTGTCCTGGTGGCATGTCCTCAACCCCCCAAACCACCAGGGTTTCCCTTTGTAAAGTGTAGCCAGAGCAAAAGACTTAGAAATGAATGGAGTTCCTCCTTGATTCACCTTTGCACATTTTATTTGTTTTATTCCCCTTATTTCCATTTTCTTTGCTTTCCCTCTGCCTCAGACGCTCAATTTGGTGCTCATATCTTTTGATAGACAGCTGTGGGGAACCTTAGGTATTTCTTCTTTGTAGTTCAGTAAATTCTAATTTCCTAGAATGGCTAGTGGATAAATTATTACAAATAATAAAATACTCTGGTACACTGAGAGTTGCCATACATATGTGCATAAATTACCAAATTTCAAATAATCAAAATATATAAAATTACCATTTTAAAATATAAAGCCTAAAGGCCCTCTCTGATAAGTCACGAAGTATATAGAATATCTTTGGTTTTATAATCATGTGAATAAGATATTGACTTATATCTGTATAGTCTCTTTGACACAGGGTGAAAGTTGCTTTTTAAACACAAATCCAGTATTACTTGTAGTTTTTCTTATAAAGATGCGTTTGAGAAAAGCTTTGTTTAGATTTCCCTTTATATTTTGTCTCCCTAATATATATCTTTTAAAAACAAAAGCTGCTACTTCTGTTTTTCTATTTACAGTTCTATAATCTATAATCTCTGTAGCACAGTTTCTCAGTTAATTTGTGCTGATTTTTGTTCTTAATAAACTTTTGGGGGGGGGGAGTTCTTTTTAAAAGGAAAATGAATTTTTGTTTCCTTAAAAAGAAAATGCTTTTCTCAAGTCTTAAAGTTTTAAAAATGACCGTATTTTCTCAGTGAATTTGGGGTATATTGGCACACTTAATATTGTACTTTAGTAGAAACACTTGTGATTTTGTGAGCGTCCAGCTGTATTTCCAGAAACTTGTTTAAATGTGTGATATGAGTCAGGTATTTTTGGAGCAGCAGATTCTAAAATTTCTGGAGATGTGATACTGTCTCAAAAGTGTGTTTAATTTTAGCAGAACCATAGTTTTAATGTTAACATCAGCAAATGAAATTACTCGAGACTGTGTTTAAAGCAATTCAGTGGATTAAAAACAACTCTCTTCTCTCTCCCTCTGTTCCCTTCTCTCCCTCAGAGATCTTGTGTGTCATCTTTACTCTTGATGGAATTAATGTGAGATCATCAAATGATCTTGTCCGTATTTTTAAATGCTGTGACATTGTCCTCAGTCAAAAATCTTAGGGTCTTGTCGGAAAAATGGAGGAAGAAGTGATTTTTCTGCACAAGAGTGTGTATTTCAGATAGTCTTACAAGTGTCAGGAAGGAATGCTAGTGAATGGCAGTCTGTTGATTATAATCACCGCATGTTAAAGTCTCTCACAGCGTGTTTCTATCAAATTACGGCTTTAGGTAAAGTGTACAAAGCCACAGAATTGTTGTAATTGACAAGCACATGTCTAAGAGGGATATTCTTCAAGTGAGAGAATTTTTGTCTTTAACACACCTATAATTGAGCTTTTCCTCATTTCTCTCTGCAGTCTTTCTCATTATAACCTTCCCCTCCCATTTCCCATTATCCTCATTTTCTGCCCTTGGGGCTTTCTTGCTCTACAATCGAAACCATTCTTTTCATTCTGTTTGCTGCTTTTTTGCCTTGTACTTAAGGCTGCTGTTTGGCTGTCAGTCCTTCCCCCAAATCCCAGAAATAAATATGAAATGAGACAGAATTGGTAGGTATGGGTGAACAGAAAGTGTGGAAAACTAAAATGTCTTGTTGTAATACCCAGAATATCTTGTTGTAATCTAAATAGTGGCAGAAAATTACTTTCAGAGCAATGCTATATCCTTTTCTGCTTCACACTTATCCTTCTTGTCTGTTTTCAGCATACAGGATACTTGATGAACCTTCTAATTTTTAAATCTTTTAATCCTATAAATGAGCTTCACTTAGTGTGAAGATGAAAAGCAGAAGTTAAAATTGCCCATCTCGTGCCTGGTAGGATATTTCCACTTAAATGCTCAGTCTAAAAATGAACAGGAGTTTAGGTGAGTGGTGTTTATATCAGCACTGGTGATAGATAGTAGTTTTAATATTAAAGCATCTGGTATTTTCCTTCTACATCTCTTTCTGTGCCCTAAATAGTCTTGTTATAAAGAAAGATTTACATAGTACTTAGAGCAAGTTAGTCCCCCTCTCCGCACACACAGAATTTTCTTCCTGTTTTGCTTGATAGCACGTATTTTGTTTTTGTGTAGCAGGCTTATAGATATTGTAAATCCAGTGTCGTGTGTTTTGTTAAGGAAAAAAAAAAAAAAAGAACAGAGAGAACAGGGTGGAGATATTTTCATCCTAATTTTAGCTCTTTTCCCTGGAGTTGAACATGTAAAATGTGACCTCCTGTGTCTTAGTTCGGTTTGGTCTGAATTTGAAGGCATTGCAAAGCCATTTTCATTCACCACTGATGACTTTTATAGAAAGATTTTATTAGGCTCAAATTCTGCCATTGCTGATTGGCATATTGTGAGTGCATATCTCAGAATTATTATGACAGTTTACACTATTTGACCGTATTCTGGGGGAGGTTGTTGGTTCTTTTAAAAGGAAATCAAAAACATGCAAGGCAAATATTTCTTTATCAGCACATTCTAGAAATACACAATAGTGAGATTAGGGTAAATTCACAACACTCATCTCTCTTTAAATGTACTTTTCCTGCTTATGATAGTTGAGAAACTTGAGAACGAGACCACATTATTGATACTATATTTGAGTTCCTGAAAATTTTCTGTGCATATATATTTTTTGTGATTAGGCGTGGCTGCATGTAACAGAAAATCTCGAACAGTGATGTACACAAATATCCATATACTTCTCTCTCATGTGAAAATAGAAATAAAGAAATGCACTCTAGAGCTGGTAAGGCCCATCTGAAATCAGCTAGAGGTGTGATTCCTTCCAGCTCTTTGCTCCAGTGTCCCTATATGTTTCTGTCCTTTCAAAATAATATAAACATATTGTAATTTAAAGTGCCATGTAAACCCTTTTTTAAAGTGTATAAAGATTGTCTTATATTTTTCTCTATAGCTGAGTATTTACACTAATCTCATGTATTCTTTTTTTTTAATTGAAGTATAGTTGAGTTATAATGTTGTGCCAATTTCTGCTATACAGCAAAGTGATTCAGTTATATACATAAAGACATTATTTTTTTACATTCTTTTCCATTGTAGTTTATCACGTATATTGAATATAGTTCCCTCTGCTATGCATTAATCATAATCTCATATATTCTTAGTTCTCAGGGCTTATTCAACTATAAGTACCTTTCTCTTGTGTAATTTGAACCACTGACTTCATAATTGAGAATTCTTCACTCCAAAATTCTCCCTACTAGTTATGAGAAATATTTTTTGTAATTAAACTTAACATATACAAAGAAGTAGTTCATGTCATAAGGCTTTGAAGAAGTTTTTTAAACAATAGCACAAATTAAAATTATTCTTCTCAGAGTAGGCTATAGTATACCATTTTATATATTATTGTATTTTTGGTGATATTTCAGAACTCATATGTGCCCATTGCATATCTGTGTGGATCAAACCACCGTGAATCATGCTAACAGAAAAACTTAAGAATGTTCTTAGGCTTATGAGTAGTACATTTACTTTAAAACAAAACAAAACTGACTTATTATTAGAAGCATTTGAGACAGGGAATATGTATGAGTTCCTTTAGCCAAAAGGCAAAAATACTTTGCCCAGTGGCAGTTGATACATGTTTAATGGCCTGTTTACCCAGACGTTGGACTGATAGGTGATAACTGAGGTGAGGGACAGCCAAGACATTGACATGCAAGTCAGTTCTGCTTTAGGAAAGAGTGAACACGATTTAACATGACTAATGATTTCCAGTCAGAAAACGAAGATCATGGCATCTGGTCCCATCACTTCATGGGAAATAGATGGGGAAACAGTAGAAACAGTGTCAGACTTTATTTTTTTGGGCTCCAAAATCACTGCAGATGGTGACTGCAGCCATGAAATTAAAAGACGCTTACTCCTTGGAAGAAAAGTTATGACCAACCTAGACAGCATATTCAAAAGCAGAGACATTACTTTGCCGACTAAGGTCCGTCTAGTCAAGGCTATGGTTTTTCCTGTGGTCATGTATGGATGTGAGAGTTGGACTGTGAAGAAAGCTGAGCGCTGAAGAATTGATGCTTTTGAACTGTGGTGTTGGAGAAGACTCTTGAGAGTCCCTTGGACTGTAAGGAGAGCCAACCAGTCCATTCTGAAGGAGATCAACCCTGGGATTTCTTTGGAAGGAATGATGTTAAAGCTGAAACTCCAGTACTTTGGCCACCTCATGGGAAGAGTTCACTCATTGGAAAAGACTGATGCTGGGAGGGACTAGGGGCAGGAGGAGAAGGGGACGACCGAGGATGAGATGGCTGGATGGCATCACGGACTCGGTGGATGTGAGTCTGAGTGAACTCCAGGAGATGGTGATGGACAGGGAGGCCTGGCGTGCTGCGATTCATGGGGTCGCAAAGAGTCGGACACGACTGAGCGACTGAACTGAACTGAATGATCTCCAGTATCTATAATGTCTAATACAGAGAGTTTATGTAGAAGAAAAGGAGTTTTATGATTTGACCTTTTAAAAAAATTGTTTTCCTTTCTGTCTTTACATTTCAATTTTTAAAAATATAAATATGTTCTTGCCTGGAAAATCCCATGGGCGGAGGAGCCTGGTGGGCTGCAGTCCATGGGGTCGCTAAGAGTCAGCCACGACTTCACTTTCACTTTCACTTTTCAGTTTCGGGCATTAGAGAAGGAAATGGCGATCCACTCCAGTGTTCTTGCCTGGAGAATCCCAGGGACGGGGGAGCCTGGTGGGCTACTGTCTGTGGGGTCGCATAGAGTCGGACGTGACTGAAGCAACTTAGCAGCAGCAGCAGCAGTGATCATTAAAATATCTTAAAGCACTGTGAATTTGTGGACTGTCTTAATCCTTCTATGTGATTATCATTTCTACCTTTGGAAAAGTAAATTGGTTGATCTCTTATAGCTGTGTGCTATTGCCAGGTGTTTGCTAGAAAATAAAAACAAAGTAGTATTTGAGTAGGGGTAAAGGAACTCTAGCATGCTGGCACATAGATGAAAAACAACTTCACAAGGGCATCTCTGGCCATTCAAGGCCCATAAAATGACTAGGTTCCTTTATCTATGGTGCTTTCCCCTATCTCAAACCAGGATTTTGTGACTTTACTGCATTTCCTTTCCCCCTATCCCTGACATGGACAGTTTGGCTTTACACCCTCAGGAGAGCATCACGCAGTTAGAGACATTGCTGAGGCTCAGCCCAGCTTAGGACCTGAGCCCCTTCTGACATTAACTTGTATTAACATGGTGGTGGTTTTCCTTACTTATCTCAGTCTTGGTGTCACCATCCTGCAAAGATATAAGCCCTACCTACCTCCTAGGGTGGATGTGAGGAGCAGAGACCAGCTGGATGAAGCTCATGATACAGCTGACAGTATGTGGTCCATAAAGAGTGGCTGTTTTTTTTTTTTTTTCCCCTCATACAGACTAGCACTGTTTTCCCTTCCAGTGTTTCTCTATCACCCACCAAAACCTCCACTAGCTTTCCGGGGCATGGTAAAGAAAGACCAGTCAGCAAAAACAAGACTAGGAGCTGACTGTGACTTAGATCATGAACACTTTATTGCCAAATTCAGATTTAAATTGAAGAAAGTAGGGAAAACCACTAGACGATTCAGGTATGACCTAAATCAAATCCCTTATGATTATACAGTAGAAGTGAGAAATATATTCAAGGGATAAGATCAGTGCCTGATGAACTATGGACGGAGGTTCGTGACATTGTACAGGAAGGAGACAGGGATCAAGACCATCCCCAAGAAAAAGAAATGCAAAAAAGCAAAATGGCTCTCTGAGGAGGCCTTACAAATAACTGTGAAAAGAAGAGAAGCGAAAAGCAAAGGAGAAAAGGAAAGATAAATGCTTTTAAATGCAGAGCTCCAAAGAATAGCAAGGAGAGATAAGAAAGCCTTCCTCAGCGATCAATGCAAAGAAACAGAGGAAAACAATAGAATGGGAAAGACTAGAGATCTCTTCAAGAAAATTAGAGATACGAAGGGAACATTTCATGCAAAGATGGGCTCAATAAAGGACAGAAATGGTATGGACCTAACAGAAGCAGAAGATATTAAGAAGAGGTGGCAAGAATACACAGAAGAACTATACAAAAAAGATCTTCACAACCCAGATATGCATGATGGTATTATGATCACTCACCTAGAGCCAGACATCCTTGAATGTGAAGTCAAGTGGGCCTTAGGAAGCATCACTATGAACAAAGCTAGTGGAAGTGATGGAATTCCAGTTGAGCTTTTTTCCTGCACTCAATATACCAGCAAATCTGGAAACCTCGGCAGTGGCCATAGGACTGGAAAAGGTCAGTTTTCATTCCAATCCCAAAGAAAGGCAATGCCAAAGAATTCTCAAACTACTGCATAATTGCACTCATCTCACACTCTGCTGCTGCTGCTAAGTCGCTTCAGTCGTGTCCGACTCTGTGCTACCATATAGACGGCAGCCCACCAGGCTCCCCTGTCCCTGGGATTCTCCAGGCAAGAACACTGGAGTGGGTTGCCATTTCCTTCTCCAGTGCATGAAAGTGAAAAGTGAAAGTGAAGTCATTCAGTCGTGTCCAACTCTTCGTGACCTCATGAACTGTAACCTACCAGGCTCCTCTGTCCGTGGGATTTTCCAGGCAAGAGTACTGGAGTGGGGTGCCATTGCCTTCTCCAATCTCACACTCTGGTAAAGTAATACTCAAAATTCTCCAAGTCAGGCTTCAACATTACATGAACCGTGAACTTCCAGACGTTCAAGCTGGATTTAGAAAAGGCAGAGGAACCAGAGATCAAATTGCCAACATTGGTTGGATCATAGAAAAGGCAAGAGAGTTCCAGAGAAACATATAATCTGCTTTATTAACTAGAACAAAGTCTTTGACTGTGTGAATCACAACAATTTGTGGAAAATTCTTCAAAATTCTACCTGACCTACCTCTTGAGAAATCTGTATGCAGGTTAGGAAGCAACAGTTAGAACTAGACATGGAACAACAAACTGGTTCCAAATAGGAAAAGGAGTACATCAAGGCTGTATGCTGTCACCCTGCTTATTTAACTTCTATGCAGAGTACATGATGAGAAACGCTGGGCTGGAAGATGTACAGGCTGTAGTCAAGATTACTGGGAGAAATAACCTCAGATATGCAGATGACACCACCTTTATGGCAGAAAGTGAAGAACTAAAGAGCCTCTTGATGAAAGTGAAAGAGGAGAATAAAAAAGTTGGCTTAAAGCTCAACATTCAGTAAACTAAGATCATGACATCTGGTCCCATCACTTCATGGCAAATAGATGGGGAAACAGTGGCAGACTTTATTTTCTTGGGCTACAAAATCACTGCAAATGGTGACTGCAGCCATGAAATTAAAAGATGCTTACTCTTTGGAAGAAAAGTTATCACCAACCTAGATAGCATATTCAAAAGCAGAGTTATTTGTCCGCAAAGGTCTGTCTAGTCAAGGCTATGGTTTTTCCATTTGTCATGTATGGATGTGAGAGTTAGACTATAAAGAAAGCTGAGTGCCAAAGAATTGATGCTTTTGAACTCTGGTATAGAAGACTCTTGAGAGTCCCTTGGACTACAGCGAGATCTGACCAGTCCATCCTAAAGGAAATCAATCTTGAATATTTATTGGAAGGACTGATGTTGAAGCTGAAACTCCAATACTTTGGCCACCTGATAGGAAGAACCAACTCATTTGAAAAGACCCTGGTGCTGGGAAAGATGGAAGGTGGGAGGAGAAGGGGATGACAGAGGATGAGATGGTTGGATGGCATCACTGACTCAATGGACATGAGTTTCAATAAACTCAGAGAGTTGGTGATGCACAGGGAGACCTGGCGCGTTGCAGTCCATGCGTTCGCAGAGTCAGACACGACTGAGTGACTGAACTGAACTGAACTGAGGCTAAAATACATGTGCTGGGTAGTGGTGGTAGGTGTGGAGATTTGCTTAGATATTCACATGGACGGAATAGTCATCAGTCTGGAGCTTGTAGACTGCCCTTTGCGGTTCTTTAATGACCTCACCAGTCAAATTCCATATCTCTGCAAAGGTTGACACTTTATCCTGCAACTTTGTCTTCAACCTGAAGTAATAGGAGTTTAGTCGTCAGTTGTGACCAAACCTTTCTTTGTGATAAACCACAAACCTTCCGTTTACCTGTGTAAGAAAGAAAGCAGTCGTGTGATATTGGAAAGAACTCTAGTGACTGTTCTGGAAACCAGACACAAAGCCATGTCTGCTGTCAGTCACTGGTTAAGATATTTATCTTAGAAATGTTTTCAGAGACAATATGTTAAAGTAAGTTTTCTTGTATTGGAAGCGTTCTGTTTGCCTAAGATCTTGTGCAAAATTGCTTAGAAAGAGCCTTAGTTGTGTTTACTTTAAATGAGTAAGTTTGTAGAATATATCTTTTTGTCTTTAATATATCTAGCTGTCATGCCAATTCTTAACTTTAAACTAGGCAGTTGACTATACATTGCTAAACTTTGTTTAAAGTAGCTTTTCTAGTGTCCCTGAAAAAATTTTTTTAACCAGAAACAAAAGTAAGCTAGTAAATAAAGTTTTACTTGTCTGAAATTCAGCGCTAGTGATTGACACTGACCAAGGGGGGAAAATTAATACTCAGAATGGTGATATATTTCAAATTTTTAAAGAAAGCTGATAATAGAGATTCTGCTTAGTGCTTAGGAGATAAAAATGTCATACCTTGTTTTCAGTTTATTCAAGGATTAGAGTTACTGCTTGAAATAACCAGGCCTGCAATCCATGTGGTTGCAAAGAGTCAGATATGACTTAGTGACTGAACCACAACAACCAGACCTGAGACTTCTGATTTAAGATTTAATGTATAAATTAATTTTCTTTCGTTTCATGAAATTTTAGAACATTTGCCAAGTACTTAGGAACACAGTTTGTATCTTAAGAAATCATTATATGGTGTTGATTGTACAATATTCAACAACTCAGTTCAGTTATGTTAGACTGAGCAAATCTTTGATATTAATTTTTGTTGGTAGATGCTGGCAGATTGGTATTTTAAGCATCATAGTCATGATAATTGCCATATTCTCATATATACTGTTAAGTAAAACAATATTTGCATTGATCATGAAGAAATTTGACCTCCTGGCTCATTCGTGAGAGCACCTGCTGTTGCTGATCAATGAGCTACACAATTGCAAGGAGAGTCTTTGGGGAGAAACAGTATGCTAGATGGTGTGAGAGCTGGTTGTCAGAACATCTGTAGTTTTTTTCAGTCCAACTAGAGTATGCCCCTGAGGCTTACCAAGGGGCGTATCTCTGGTTTGGTCTCAGACCAGAGACCGTCACACACCAAATCCAGTGACCTTTGACTGCTCTGTCTTCATGGACCTCCCTCCAGCAACTTTGGAGACTTTTGATCTGCTCTCTTTTCCAGTCCTTTCTTGTTGGTTTCTATTACACTTCTGTCTCCCAATTCTCCAGTTTCTTTTTCCTCCTCTTTTTTTTTTTTTTCATTCATCTTTCTCTTGCCATCACTCAAATGTGAACTTCCACCCCAGCTCAACCCTCAGCCCTCTGCTTACGTCTTCTTAGGGCTGTTGCTGAAAATTCACGTTGTTCCCAACCTCTCTCTTTATACAGTAGCTTCCATCTTCATCTAGCCTTCGTTAGCAAACTCTGGTCTTTGATATATTGCTCAGTAGTTTCACTTAAAGTAACCTAGGGAATCCAGGCTCAGTGCATTTAAAAATAAACTCATCCCCCCTCCCCTCATTCCTCCTTTATCCCCACTTACCTCTGGGATGCGGCAAGTGTAATCTGTATCTTTCATCACTTCTGACCTCAAAAGTCTCTACTCACTTTCCTTTTCATATAGAATGAGCCCCAGATTCCTTAGTCTAGAGCTCAGAGACCCTGGGAGTTGGCTCCAACGTACTTTTTTAGGTTTTCTGTTTCACCGTATGACCCTTCCATTACTGTTTCATAACTGTACCAGAGACTAAGAATTGCAAACTCACATGTCCACAGCCAGTTCAGGCGAACAAAAGAAGCCAACCAGAGTAGAACTGTGCTAAACTGGGAGGCCCCTCTGCATAAAAAGTGCAACTCAGCTCTAAACCATGGTTGCCAACTGAACTGTGGACCTGGTGTTGCCAGATTTCTGAGTTTTAAAAATATTGTCTAGCACAAAACATCTTTAGGAAAAATCAAGTCTCAAAGACCACTGGCCTATGACTCAGCCACAGACACACACCCATACCCACTCCTTTGCTTACACACTTAATTTCTTTCTCCTCCAGTTCTTCTCAGAAGTTCAGGGGTCATGTCACATGCCACCTGTTTGGTGAAACCATCCTTGGCATACGGGAGTCTCTCCTTCATCCCCTACGACATCCATGTTGGTACTGCTTGGTGCAGTGTTACCTAACTTAGATCATGCCATGGACCAGCCACTGTGCTTCCCTGTATCTACCCCTAGTGCCTCAACAAATGCCTTATGTATAGTTCACCCTCCCTCTGCACACAGTACACAGTTTTGGTTGGTTGACTGGTAGCACTTGGAGAAACGGGTAAGGACAGACGTAAGTAATTTTATTTTAGGAAACCAAAGAACAGATGAGCTTCCTCCCATGGCTCAGCAGTAAAGAATCTACCTGTAATGTAGGAGATGCAGGTTCGATCCCTGGGTCAGGAAGATCCCCCTGAAGGAGAGCATGGCAACTCACTCCAATATTCTTGCCTGGAGAGCACCATGGACAGAAGAGCCTGGCTAGCTACAGGTCATGGGGTCACAGAGAGTTGAACATGACTAAAGCGACTTAGCGTGCATGCAAAGAGCAGAACGCATTTATTGTGTGCTTGAATCTGTTGTGATTCTGTGATTATTGTGATTCTTGAATCTATTGTGAATCTGTGTGTACCAGATTCTTTGCCAGATACCTTAGCTCTCCTGTTCTATGTGACTGAACTCTGCTAGGTGTGGATTTAGGTGATTGTGCTAAGGCCCAGGGGGGTGAGGTTCTCTGCTCAAGGCTCCCCAGGTGGGAAGCAGGGTCTCTGACTCCCTCTGCACATTCTACATGTCTTCTGAGCTTCCCAGCTGACATGGCAGATCCAGGAATTGTGCCTGAACACAGCAGCTGATGGGGGCTGGGGCAGCAGGAGCTCACCGGCCTGGCCCCTCTGTGACGACAGAGCGACCTGCAAACGTGACCCTTTCTCTGTGCGGAGAAGATAAAAGCGCCGCTGTTAATATTCCACACTCCTTCTTGTGACATTTTCAAAAGGCAGCGTGTGGAATTAAACGTAACCAAGAACATAAAACCTGCTGCACTCAAGTCATTCTGTCCTAAAGAAATGTGGTGGGATTCTAAAACCAAATTTTCCAAGTTAAAATGAAAACGGATTGTATCACTGGAAGAGTGCCACGCCATCCCTATCTATAGTCATTAAAGGGATGACTTTTCAAGTTTAATGTAGAAACAGCATTAAATGAATAAGCATTTCTTGTGTAATCGATATCTAAAAATAAAGCTATATCTCAGGATTTGGCAGTTTTAGAATGGATAAGCAGTACTGTGGTGAAATTGTAAAATTCTGCAGAAATCAACTGAATTTAAAAGCGGTAGTAAACAGGTGCATTTGACATCATGAATACTGCTTTTTGAAATATGAAATACACTGAGCGAGAGACACAACTCCTATCAGAGGCCTAGCACTTGAGCCTATGATTCAAGCATGAACATGAAATTATTTTGTTTGTGCTTAATCATATTACATGGTACATTTTGGCACTGCTTCTCAAAAAATAATGGTAAGTTGTAACATTCCAGGGCCAGAAATAGGCCCTTTCAAGTACAAAGCTTTTCTTGGTTCCTTGGAATAAAGGTTAAGTCAAGCATATTTTAGAGCACCTTAAATTTCATTACATCTGACGTAGAAATACAGGTGAAACAAAACTACCAACAGTACTTTAGGGAATATGAGTTAGTACAGAAATGTTGAATATTCACATTACCTTACATAGATCAAATGGCTGCAATAAACCATTGTCTGTCAAAATTCTTTTCATTTGCTTTCTTGGTAATTTACTTTAACTGGTGAGTGGTTTCATTATTGCAGTGCATTTTGTTGGCGAGTGTTGGAAAATAAAACTGAAGTAGATTTTTCTAATAGCTCCTAAGTCACCCTATACTCATGATTTCTAGACTTCAGAGTTTTGTTTTGTTTTTTCTTTTTTTTAATAACTGAAAAAAGAAAAAGGCATGAAGCTTAGAATTTTTTGAAGCATTTAGACCATTTCCTTTCATAACAGAACTCTATAAAAAGGATCTATACCAAGCCAATTACCATTCCACCTTGACATAACGTAGGGATGTTCTAGAAACTTTTGTGCTTTGTAGAAATAAAATGGAAAATTTTAATGCTTTATACACTTAAAGTGATAGAAAAAATTTTTATGCTTAAAAGAAAAATACATTCAAGTAAAATCAAATAAAAATAGACAATTCTTTTCTTATGCCTTTAAGTTTAAAAAGTAGCAGATAATTGGGAAAAGTTCTGTATTAATTAACATCATGGCTAATTATAGACATAAATTTTAGAGCTATTCAGATTTTTACAACATATTAATATATTTTATTTCAAGTTACAAAGTCTTAAAACTGTAATAGTATTTGCCTTCCAGTTTTGATTGTTATTAGCATATTGCTTTTTTACTGCAAAAAGTAATTCTTGTAATTAAAAATCCACTACAAAATTTTATATTATTTGTGGGAAGAGGGGGTATGCCCAAAAAGGTTAGCTGAGCATTTTTGTCAGTGATGAGCCAAGAACTTGAGATTAGATTTAGTGATTTTATTTAATGCATAGAATTTCAAAGACAAGTTTTTTGTATATTAATACCTAGGTATTCATTAAGCTAGAAATAAATGAATGCATCTTTTTATTCAGAATGTGAATCTGTATGGCAACTATGAATGTGTTTAAGTGAAAGATGTTTTTATACACAAAAGTGCTTTTCTACCTAGAGTCTTCAAATTACCATTAATTAAGCAGTATATAATATAATATATAATTATAGTGTTTTAATATGGTTGCCAGTGGATTTGCTAGTCTTTCTAAATGGCCATTGTTGGCTAATAGTCTTCAGGGGATCATTTATATAGCCATTGTGGTTCTAAAAATATGTCTAAATACCAATGGGACAGCCTTTTTTTTGAAGCATGGCTATTAAAATGCACTTCTATTTGAAGTGTGTCTTTTTGATGAAATCACTCAATTACTTTCACATGCAGCAAAAAAAAATCAGTACTGAAAAGAATAAAGGAAAGCTCTTTTTATGTAGAAAATTTTCAGAACAAAATGGTAGTTATATAAAGATTTGAGTTAGGAGTGTTGGGAATCTGTTCTATTCATAAGGAATTTTAGCTGTTCTTTTCATTAGATTTTTAACTGGAGATGTTTCTATATAGCCTCATTGTTTTTACTTTAATTATTATTTCTATGGCAGGGAGATAATTAGGTAAATGCTGTTGAATATTAAATATGCTAGTAGCTTCAGGGAAAATAAACATTTCTGGGTCAAAGCCCTCAACAAAGTATTATCTTGTATGAGCTGGTTAATGGAATTGAATGCCAAATGGTTTTGCCACCATCCAGCCAAACTCTCAGAGTCACTCAGTTCATCATCTAAGACTGTTTTGGAGTGGAATGGCTGCTTATGTCAAAGTTAATGGTGTTCTTTTTATTTTACTAATACTGTTCTTTATTGCATGAAATACTGTACATATTATTTACAGGTATGTCCAGTATGGTGTTCTTTTTAATGTGACTTTTTCATGGAGTAAAACTTGATTAGAGAATATTTCCAACCCCATTAAATTAGCTAAGTGTAAGAACATTCCAAGGGGCTTCCTAGGTGGCTTGGTGTTAAAGAACCCATCTGCCAATGCAGAAGATGCAAGAGATACAGGTTTGATCCCTTGATCAGGAGGATACCCTGGAGGAGGAAATGGCAACTCATTCTAGTATTCTTGCCTGGACAGTTCCGTGGACAGAAGAGCCTGGTGGGCTACAGTCCTTGGGATCACAAGGACACAGTCGAGCAACTGAGCACACACATAAGAACATTCCAAAGAGTCTGAACCTGAGTGTCACACCGAACACTTTGTACGCTGACTTGTATGAGGTACTCAGTGACGTCACCCACTGGCTTCTGTGTATTATTTGCTCCAATCTGTAAGGGCCCATTGGAAAGCCTAAAGTAAGTCTAGGCTTCTCTGAGGTCCTTACTGCCTGTATCTAATACTTAATGCAAAAAAGACTTAACTTCTAATCAGATCAGAGAAGCTGAGGATTCTCATCAACCGTATTTAGTACAGAGAAGTGTCCTAATTCGTGAACATGATTGTTCAGCAGCATCCCAGAGTGATACTTTCCCAGATAGCCTAGGGGTTCAGACGTCACACCGTTGTTGGATCTTAACTTCATCTATTAAAAACCCAGTAATGAAAGAGACACAAACATTTCTAATGTACATTCCAAAGTTTTCAGTAGGAGGCCAGTGACTAACTTGTGCTGTGGGTTAACTAGCTTGGGGATAGACCTTAGAATAAAATTTCTTCTGCCTTTTTGTGCATAGATTGGAAACTTTTGTGAGCAAGGACCTAAGTAGAGAACTTATTAATATTCTGCTGTGAACTTAGGCTGCATGAGTCCACTTGCATTCAGTTGTGCAGCCAGCCACAGTCCCGCAGCTTTCCCGTGCTGGCCTTAATATACGTCCAGCAAGGCCTCGGCACATCTGTTTGACAACCTGCTTTTTCCACAGACTAATAGTAATAGTGACTCTTCACATATTGCATGTGATGCAATATGTGTAAGCTTAGGCTTATTTACATTTTAGGTGGCGTTTTTCAAACTTTATTATTTTTTTAGTGAGGAATCCTGTTGCTTGGGCTTCCCTGGTGGCTCAGACAATAAAGAATCTGCCTGCAGCACAGGAGACCAGGTTCAATCCCTGGGTTGGGAAGATCCCCTGGAGAAGGGAATGGCAACCTTCTCCAGTATTCTTACCTGGAGAATTCCATGGACAGAGGAGCCTGGTGGGCGATAGTCCATGGGGTTGCCAAAAGTCAGACACAACTGAGTGACTAACATTTTGACTTTTTCACTTTTTCACTGTTACTTATCTAAAAAAGATAAATATCTTTGAAAAAAAAGTCCCTAATCCTCTTCATGAACACCTCTGATTCATTTTCATAAAGAGCTTCTAGAAAGCAAGAAGTTTTGGTAACCCAGTACCATTTGCAACCACTTAACTACTCTATGTAGATCAAGAGTATCTTGCTATTTTGCAGCATAAACAAAGCATGGAAATAAGTTAACCCCTGCAGCTGATTTTAGGGCTGTAGGTGTTGTTCACAGCCTCTTTTTACCAGAATTTTATATTCTTCAAAACAGTCTGTTTTGCACTAATAACTTTTAAAGGAGCATTGCTGGTTATTTCTAAAAGTATGGAATTTTTCCAGTCTTCAAAATGGAGCTATAGAGTTCTGTTCTGGACAATTCTTTCTACTTTCACATTTGTAGTATGAAAGAGCATCAATGCTATTAAGTACACAAGCTCACTATTCATAGAATTTATTACTATTTCAGATAGCTAAAATTTTGGTATCCAGAATGTAAACAACATGAAAACTAAATAATAGAGTAAAATGAATTTTAAGATATGGAGAGTAAATAAAGACTACTATGGCAAAATGTCTGCTTTGCATTCTGAACATAAGTCTTTCTATCATTTTTGAAGTTTATTGGAGTTTGCCTGTTTACCAGTTCCATATTATATGTAAGCTGGACTTTGTAAAGAGCACTCAGCCAAAGAGGCAATAAAAATGGGACCTGTTTGTGTTGAAGAGGTAGAAAAGGAATTAGGAAGGAATATGTCATCATCCTTTTTATCTGCTCTCCATTTTTAACTGGACTCGGCCCTGTCTCTCCTCACAGCAAGAAGAAAATCACTCTTCACTTTCCCAGCTTCTTACAGATGCTTTCAAGAGATAAAAGTGAATGGCCTTGGAAATTGCTGTGTATCCTCTGGCTTTTATTATCCATTGTTCTTATCCTAGACTTAGGTAAATGGCTTTTGGGCTGTGCTTACTCACTCAGTTGTGTCCAACTCTGCGACCCCATGAACTGTAGCCCACGAGGCTCCTCTCCCCATGAGGAGTCTCCAGGCAAGAATACTGGAGTGGGATGCCATGCCCTCATCGAAGGATCTTCCTAATCTAGGGTTCAAACCTAGGTCTCCTGCATTACAGGCAGATTCTTTACCATCTGAGCCTCCAGGGATTAGAACTTACAGGTGTCATTTCCTGTAGTTCTGGAGTGCATACTTCAGAAATCATATAAAATTTATTTTTTAAAGCACATTTTTTTAATACATTGGTTTTCCATAACATCTGTACCCACAAATATAGATGAGGTTTTAGGAAAGGAAAAAACAGATGACAAGATTATATGTTTAGAGAGCCTTGTAATAGAAAAGAAATCTCATTGCTTGAGGCATTCTATATAAAGAGTGTTTAAAAGTAACTTTAATAAATGTATTTTGTGCTAAAATTCTCCTAACCTTACCCCTCCCACTGCCACCACCATTTATCATATTTCTGCTGTGCACACTCTTCCAGAGCCTGGCCAAGCAGCTTGCACCTCTTATCTCCGATTTGCTCACCTTGTGTTTGTTTTTCCTTTCTTTGCAGAGACTCTCCTTGATGACTTCCTTCTCACGTACACAGTCTTCATGACAACTGACGACTTGTGCCAGGCGCTGTTGAGGCAATATCCTTCATTAGCTTCAGGATGCTGTGTCGGCTTCCTCTCAGACAGATGTCTCACATTAGGAATTAACTGCCTTTCTTCATTTACTCAAGCCCTCAGTAGAGTGTGGCTGTGTTAAATATTAATGTCATGGTAGCCAAGGTGAAAGATGAAATGAGACAGAGTATGCAGGGGGGACCAGAGATGCAGAGCTGCTGTTTTCACATTCTGTGTCGTGGGTACATTGTGTGTTGATACTATGTTTTCTTCAAACCTGTGTCACAAGGCTTTAGAATCTAGAGATGAATTTGGCCTACTGGGTAAACCTCAGAGTCAAGAGGTTGAGTGGATTTGCAGTAACTGGGCTTACAAGACAATCAATCAGTTAGTGCCAGCCCACATGGGTGGGGAAGCATGCGTGTGATAGTGTTTTTCTGGGCAAGTGTCCTGGGGAAGACAAGGATTTCCCACTTGGGAGGTCTGACCCCCCCCACTCCCACCCCCAATCAGCTGTCATCATTTCAGAGCTTTGTCAGGGTACGCTGTCTTAGGATGATGGATGTGATTAGAGGGTTAATGACCAGTTAAGGAGGCTTTAGAATTGCATACACTGACTAGAAGAGATGCAACAGATCAAAGGCCAGGAAGCCATGCCATGGAAACGCCTGCAGTTTCCAAATCTTGCCTTACAATGTTTAAGGACGAGTTTTTTCTTTATCAGAAGTCAAGCCATGAAAGTCACAGGAAAAGACAAAAAGAGCATTTGCATAAGTAGAAATAATGCAAGATAAATCCTTATATTATGCCTTTCAAGAGAAAAACCAGAAGAAATGCATACTTTAACAAATTCTTTGTGTTTGCCTGAGTTTGTTTCACAGGTAGATATCAAAGAAATCAGATGTCCTTGATGTACTTTTTTTTTTTTTCTGAGTTAGTTTTCTGAATTAGTTGCTTTAATTTCATGGTGAAATAACAAGGTTTTTATTTTTTTCCTGCCCCCCCCCCCCCAGATGTATCCATTCTAAAATATTCAGTGTTATCTATAACTTTTCTCCTCTATTTTTAAATTTTTTATTGTAGTATATTTGATTTATAATGTGTTAATTTCTGCTGTACGGTAAAGTGATACCATTTATATATATATATATATATATACACACACACACACTATTCGATATAATATAAATACTATTCTGTGTGTACGCTGCTGCTACTGCTGCTAAGTCGCTTCAGTCGTGTCCAACTCTGTGCCACCCCATAGACGGCAGCCCAGCAGGCTCCCCCGTCCCTGGGATTCTCCAGGCAAGAGTACTGGAGTGGGGTGCCATTGCCTTCTCTAATGCATGAAAGTGAAAAGTGAAAGGGAAGTCGCTCAGTCATGTCCGACTCTTAGCGACCCCGTGGGCTACAGCCTACCAGGCTCCTCCGTCCATGGGATTTTCCAGGCAAGAGTACTGGAGTGGGGTGCCATTGCCTTCTCCATTCTGTGTGTATATATATATATAAATACTATTCAGTTCAGTCGCTCAGTCATGTCCGACTATTTGCAACCCCGTGGACTGCAGCACGCCAGGCTTCCCTGTCCATCACCAACTCCCAGAGCCTACTCAAACTCCTGTCCATCGCGTTGGTGATGCTATCCAATCATTTCATCCTCTGTCATCCCCTTCTCCTCTCACCTTCAATCTTTCCCAGCATCGGGGTCTTTTCCATTGAGACAGTTTTTCGCATCAGATGGCTGAAGTATTGGAGTTTCAGCTTCGTCATCAGTCCTTCTAATGAATATTCAGGACTGATTTCCTTTAGGGTGGACTGGTTGGACCTCCTTGCAGTAGTCCAAGGGACTCTCAAGAGTCTTCTCCAACACCACAGTTCAAAAGCATTAATTCTTTGCTGCTCAGCTTTCTTTATAGTCTAACTCTCACATCCATACATGACAAATGGAAAAACCATAGCTTTGACTAGACGGACCTTTGTTGGCAAAGTAATGTCTGCTTTTTAATAAGCTGTCTAGATTGGTCATAACTTTTCTTCCAAGAAGCAAGCGTCTTTTAATTTCACATCTGCAGTCACCATCTGCAGTGATTTTGAAGATCAAAAAAATACAGTCTGTCACCGTTTCCACTGTTTCCCTGTCTATTTGCCATGAAGTGATGGGGCCGGATGCCATGATCTTATATATAGTATTCCACTGTGTATAAATGCCACGTCTTCTTATCCTTGATGTACTTTTGTAGGTTGGGGAGACAGTGGCTGAATTATGTTTTAAAATAGCTACAAAGGAGACCTCTCTGGTGATCCAGTGGCTAAGACACTGCTTTCCCAATGCAGGGGGCCAGGTTCGATCCCTGGTCGGGGAACTAGTTCCTACATCCTGCTGTTAAGACCCAAATAAATACTTCTTTTAAATGAGCAGATTATAAAAAAATGTTACAAAGTCTGATACAGAATTATCCCTGTTTTGCTATTATATATTGGCATTAAAGAATATAGAATCCTGTCCAGTAACCCTAAAGCCTACCTGTCTTTGGTGTCATAGCATTTTCTATTTCTAGTTAATTTTTTAATGTGTCCTAGATACTCAGAAATGATAATTTGGGAGGCAAAAACACTAGGATGTTTTGGGAAGTGCCAAGCTTCTGTCTTATTCCTAAGGTTTTAAGCATGTTGCCTTTGAGGTTGTTATTTTTATTTAATCTTAACAGCATAGTTAACACATTGTCATTGTATACAAATTGGGGAATGCTTGTAAGTATAATAAAAATAATTCATGTTCTCTGAAATCTCATTACTTTAAGAAGCCACTATTAACTATCAGTATATATCTTTCCAGGCAATGACCATGTAAATAAACATAGTTAATAGAAATGGATGATCCTCACATACTCTTTTCTTACTTGCTTTCCTAATTAACAGTATATTGTGGATACCCTGTGTCAGCAAATAGAGTGCTGGACCATCAGCCTTATGGCTACAAAAGAGTCCTTTAAATGGATATGCAGTAATTTATTTAACTGTCTTCAGTGGTTGAAGTCTTTAAGTTACATCTATTTAATATTTTTTATCTCAGAGAAAATTAAATTAGCAGCCCTTTTTACTTACATTTGTACACTTATCCATTTCTTTTTTTTTTTTTCCATGTAAATTCCTGGGGGTGGACAGTTGAATCACACCACAAATTATGCTCCAGAAATCCATGCTCATTTGGCACTACTTTAGAATGTAAATTTCTGAGGATCAAAGTGTACGTGGCCTACTTCTGATGTCATCTTGATGGAAACAGTGTCCACCTATGTAGTGAGGCCAGATCTCTTGAAGCCACCCTTGTGATTAATGGCCCATCTGGTATCTCTTCAAAGTGGCATTAACCCGCACTGCTTGTGGAACTGTGTGATACGTTTGTCAGTTTGACCGTCCAGTCCTTATCCTCATGGCCTGCCACCAAGTGTATGTAAATCACTTTCCTGGGTTTCCTCTTGCTTCTTTCAGTGCACACCTGTTACTTTCCCTACACATGTTTCTTTTCCTCCTACATATACAGATACTTGTAGATTTTTTTCAAAAACGTGCTTTAACATATTTTGTGAAAACAAGAATAAATGGATCTCTTCATATTTTTACTTGCAACAATGCAGTATTCTTTCTTAACTATTTGCACCTATTCTGCTAAGAAGTATCAAGGCAAAGAAGAAAATTCAGACGTTCCTTGTCGGAAACGGAAGGTCTTGCATCTTGTTTCCCAGTGGATTGCTCTGTACAAAGACTGGTTACATGAAGATGAACATTCAAAAATGTTTTTAAAGGTAATGTAAAACTTCCAGTTATTCAGTTACTCTTTGATGCTGAATGACTGATTTTATTTTCAGTTGTGCATTTCAGTAAGCTCATTTGTATGTTACAGTCCTCTAACTTGTTTGTAATGTTAAAGTTATGATTCAAAGTATTTGTTTGTTTTTACTTCTGAAGCCAATTATTATTTACATAGAAATTTTTAACTTTAAATAATTCTATGTGAATAAATGTAGAAGGCAAGTTTTAAAGTCACTCATTTAAGGTTATTTATTTTACATGTCATGAGAATTTTGATTGCAAATGAAATAATTAAGGGAGGTTAAATAAAACATACTTTAAAATTTGATACTGCCTAATATGTTGAGATGTATTATAGGTTTAAACTAACCAGTCCCATATCTACAATAGTGGGATAAAACATCATTTTTATTGTATAAGAACATATATATTGACAATGTATACATTATGAAACTTTTTCAGGACCTGGTGTATTTTGAGACATTTAAAACAATCATAACTTATAAAATTGATGCTAAACCTAGATTTACATTTTAAATTAGGTAAGCTGATACATGTTTCTAATCATGAGTAGGCTGCAGTGTCTTTTCAACACAGATGATTCTCTGGAGACAGTTTGTAGACAGCTGGACTCTTTTAGCCACCAAAAGCATGTTAGCTGTGCAGGTCAATTCAGAGAAGGGGTGCAATGGAATCCGTGCGGGGAAGAGTTCTATTTCAGAATAGGCAAGTGTCTAAACTGAGTTTGTCTTCATGAAAGAAATCATTTTGATTTCAAAATTCAAATATCTTTAGACATCCAGTTAAAAACTGGTTTAAACCAAGTCTCTGACTAAACTACTGTTATTTTCAAAACAACTGGTTAGTTTAATTCAATAGATTTCTTTTTCCTTCCCAAATGATTGCTGCTAAGTTGCTTCAGTCGTGTCCAACTCTGTGCGACCCCATAGACGGCAGCCCACCAGGCTCCCCCGTCCCTGGGATTCTCCAGGCAAGAACACTGGAGTGGGTTGCCATTTCCTTCTCCAATGCATGAAAGTGAAAAGGGAAAGTGAAGTCGCTCAGTTGTGTCTGACTCTTAGCGACCCCATGGACTGCAGCCCATCAGGCTCCTCCATCCATGGGATTTTCCAGGCAAGAGTACTGGAGTAGGGTGCCATTGCCTTCTCCATCCCAAATGATTATGTGGCTATTATTTCTAAAAATATATTGTAGAACAGGCCTGGGAATTTTGAGTAGCTCCTACCCATAGCCCCTAAGAGCTTTGTGGCCCCAGAGACCCACACAGTTGAGCAAGAGGCTCTAAGGTGAAACCCCCACTCAGGAGCTCTTTGGTGCCTGGTTTAACCCCTTGCATTGTTCTGGATTCTACTTATCTCTCTGATCAGGTTACCCACTGTTTGAGTCTTAATCCTTACAAAATAGACACCAGACCAATTCACCTGCCATTTTCTGCCCACCCCCACCCCCCGCCCCACCCCAGACCATATATAGGAATGTGCTGGATGATGTCTATGAATACCCAATACTTGAAAAAGAGCTGAAAGAATTTCAAAAGATACTTGGAATGCACCGTCGTCAGTAAGTATTTCATTTTCCTCATCACATATAGTAAGAGAAAGCAGCAACACGTATCACAGAATTGGAAGTGTCTCAGAAAGATCATTTTGAACATTTCAGATCTGGGATTTATCTTGATTCATTAGGTTTCCTAGTAGTAAATACGTATTTTGTTTTTATGTCTCAAGATGAGTGAACACTAAATCAAGTTTATTGGCTATTTTTTTAAAAACCCTGTTCAATATGATAGGAACCAGTTGAGCCATGATAGTCTGGGTACATAAGAACAATTATTTAATAAATTATTATTTATTTTTATAAGTGTAAATATTTAACTTGTCATTTCAGGGTTCATAGCTATCTCTAATAGGATAGGAAAAAAAGTTTCATAAACAAGTCCCAGCAAACCATGGCACATGTTTAAAGTTCATTTTATGGATTCCCTGAGGTTTCTTTATCAATTTAGAAAAATTGAAGGGAAGCACTTTGACTTTTGTCATGTCCAGGTATCACTGAGGTATCTATCATTAGTCTTTCAAATTGCTAATACCTAATTTTACTCTGATTTACCACTAACTCTTCTTCCTAATTTTGGTAAGTGAAAACATCGAGTATTATTCAGTTTTCAGATATACCTGTAAAGTTAATCTGAAGGGAAATATTGTTCTCTGATTTGCAATGTAGTTTCTACTTTTTAAACATAAAACACATCTATTGTCAAGTTGTGACAAACTTATATTAAGATTTCAGCAGTCACAAATGGTGCTTCTCGTAGAAAATGTTAATTCAAGCCTTTCACATTGTCAGAGACTTCAAGCCTGACTTGCATTTAGTAAAGGAAGATCCTGTGCAGTGAAGGCTATATAAATAATTTTAGGGTGTAAACAAATCGTGTGTAAACCTTTATCCCAGTCATGAAAATCACACATTTAGAAGTTCAGAAATGAGCTACAGGTTGTTAATAATGAATGTGATGAATTTTGGTGGTCTGTTATCATCACATTCTACACTGTAAAAAATTTCTGTCGCCTAAGACTAATATGAAAATATGAACAAGCAAATGAAGTAAAAATGAAAAAAGAAAGAAACATTTACATCGAAATAATAGCCTACTTGGAAATAGATCTATGCTGTAAGGTAGGTCTTACAATTGGGAAAATTTAATTCCGGTTTAATACAAATTTAAATACATTAGATGCATTAATGTAATTTAATACATTCCACTTGAAAACTTACATAAAAATGGGAAATAATAGATGTAAGTAAGAACGTGATCTAAGTCATGATTCCTGCCTCTTTGGTATGAGATAATGAAATATCTTTTAGATGCTGGAATACAATTTGAGCTGGGGACCTGCTGAAGGCTGCGCAAGTCCCACCACACGTTGAAACATCCTGGAAAAGAGCAGCCTTAGCTAGCTTATTTAGCTGTCTGAAGAACAGTAATTTCACCTAAGATTTAGTGAAATGTGAATAAACTTAGAATTTCTGTGGACTGAGTAAATCCAGTTATTTCCTCAATGCTCAGTTTCTGTGAGTAGAAAGCAAAGTATACCTATTGAATAAATAGCTTCTTTTCTTCCTGGTTCACTTGAAATCCTAACATCAAGTGTGTTTTACATAGTAAATGAATGAATACTGTGCATTTTACCATTTGGAAACGTGAAAATCTCCGTACCATGCCTGAAAAGTAGTGTCTGTTGACAGTGGCTACATTTTCCTGGGTTTGAGACAAAGACTGACCTCTTGTTGTTTCCCTTTCAGCACTGTAGATGAATACTCACCGCAAAGGAAGGTGAGGCAGACCCTTCTCTCTGAAACGGGGTGACTGAGTTAGGGACCTTGCCTTGCCCCGCTTGGCATTTCTTCATAATTAACATGAATGCTGCCCCCACCCAAGTGGGGTCAGGCAAGCAGCTGGGGGCTTCAGCTTGCCTCCCTGCTCCTGCCTCACTTAGCTTTCCCTGTGCTGGTGTGGATCCAGTTCCAGCCAGGTGCCCTTGACTTTATGACATTTCTGCATTTTTTGTGGTGCATTTTGTAATCCTGGAGTTTTCCCAGTGTCCCCTGAATGACATAAACTTGATTGTTAATCGTTGAGGTAAAAATAGAAAGTCATCTACGCAAGACGTTTTTGCCTACAAGAGTAAGAAGTCTTGTAATAAAAAGGTTTGCACTCTTCGACCCAACTGAGAGAGAGAGATCGTAGCCGGGATGACTGTGTTTCCTGTTCAGCGTCAGGGGGACATGCAAAATAACATGTCAGGCACAGTTTTGTAGGAGCCGATATGTCAGGTGACGGATAATCATAATGAACTATGCACCTGTTTCTCCTAAGCAAGTCACTGCTCTACAGCAGAAGTGTGACACTATGTCGGAGTGGCCTTATCAGAAAGTAAGGTTGATGTCGGGGGTGGGGAAACCATAGCTTTCTCAGGAGATGCAGCTGTGGACTTTTGTAGTGGCCAGAGGTTAAAAATCACACCTGTCTTCTCCAGCATGTTGTGAAGAATCAATTTGGGGCTTTGTCCCTGCCACTGACCTCGGCCAAGGTCTATCCTGTTGCTCAGACTCTGCACCTCCACTTGTATTAATTGAGGCAACTCCCAGTTTATTCCTCTAAGATTAGACGGATGGATTTCATATTCAAAAAAAATTGGCACACTCTTTTGGAACATGTTGCAAACAGCTGTGGTTTTCCAAAGGGCAGCAATACATTTGTTCATTGTTCTTGTTCTCCCTTCTTGCAGAATAAAGCCCTTTTCCACCAATTCAGTCTGAAGGAGAACTGGCTGCAGCACAGAGGAACTGTGACAGAAAGTGAGGAAAGTGAGTATGATTTGAACAGGGGTTGGGGGCAGGTGGAGGACTTGAACACAACAACGCAAGCTTAACACCTCCGCCTGCAGGTAGCTGTTTCCAGCTGCCACACCCCCACCACAACCAGCACCTTAGCATCCACAACGAAAGTTTTTCTTTTCTTGCCGTGGTATAGTTTTCTTCATTGTTGAGTACTGTCCCCGGAGCCAGACATCTTCACTTCGGGAAGTAAGGGAAGGAGACTACGCAGAGTCCACTGCGTTCTTGGGGAGCGGTGCAGAGGACTGGAAGGGCACCCTTAGCTGCCTTCTCCCCTGTTGTCGGTCCGTTGCCCATGACTCACTGGAAAGTCCGCTGAAAGCACTGTTCAGGGCTTGGACTGAGTCAGTCCTGGAGACTTAGAGGAGAAAATCTTGGCGGGAATAATGAAAGGAAGGATGTGCAGTAGAAACCCCTCCTAGGCAAGGCCATGCCGGGCAGTGCCACACATGCAGGGCGTCCTCAGTGTTCGTGCCAAAAGGGCTCGTGACATCCCACCCCCCCGCCCCAGCCATCCAAAGAGGGCCCCTAGGTCAGGGCAAGGGAAGCACCTTTGCAGCACACTGACAGTGCTGACGTGCTTCTCTGCTTTACTGTTGTATAGCAGAACAGGAAATGGTTTCCTCCTGTTAGGGTAAAGGTTGAGTCAAGTGCAGAGCTGGGAAACAGCCATTCAGATGCTCATGCTATTATGACTGGAGACTTTAAAACTCGCCTGCCCCAACAGTGCCAAAATTCTAAGTAGAGACATTGAATATTTGCTCAACTTCTTGAACCCTTGAGCACCCAAATGTCACAGATTCCTCTTCCGTTCCATCCTTTGTGTATAACGAGCTGCTCATGAGGGTGCTTGTTGGGTCACATCATCTGTACCAAGTGGATGAACAGAAAACCTCACCTCCTCCTCTCTCAGTTGCTAAGCTTCCTTTCCCATTTGTCTTACAATTAGCTGTTGAATTTTCCATGCTGAGTTTCAGAGGGTTATTTCAAGGTGCCTCAGACTGTTTTTGTTCATCATCTTACTAAGCCCAATGTAAACTTTCCTCACATTTAGCATTTTGTAGACTGCGTCTTTGCCTTGCTTCAAAACTCCATCTTTCTGTGGAAGGAAAAAAGCCTTTTTCCTCTCTCACAAGTCTGTTGACAACACATTAAACAGCTGTTTGTTGGATTCTAGAGTTTTAATGACACACCCTACCAAACCTGAAACAAAATATTGTCAGTGCCTCTGTCAAAGTGTGTTTGCTTTGAGGTTTATACTAGTAAACCCATAGTTTGTCTTTTGCTTCATTTGCATTTATTTTTGTGGTGCTATTTAAATTGCATAGGAAACTTCTCTAGGAGCTACACTCTACTTCTTTTCTTCAATCTAGAAAAGAAGAATACTTAAGTATATTATTGTCCTGTTTTTCCTAAAGAAGCTAGTGTTTTATACATTCACAATGGCTCATAAAAGAGGCAAATAACATGTCAGTTATTTCCTTCGCTATTAAGGCAGCTTCTGCTGTCAAATCATAAAGGAATATTTTTCCTGGGCCTGTTCACCATGATAGTGATAATGCCCTTGTAATAATGAGTAGTACCACAGACAAGAAAAAGGAAATTAAAAAGGCTGGAAATGTGACCTCCGTTTGAAAATTAAGCTCACTACCACCTTGATAGAGGCAGGGGGTGGAGATTCTTTCTTAAAAGATCAAGAAGGCTTGAAGCCAAAAACCATAGCAAGCGACAGATTTTTTAGATAAAGCTTCAGTTCAGTTCAGTCTCTCGGTCATGTCCCATCTGCAACCCCATGGACTGCAGCATGCCAGCTTATGCGAATTCAAATAACAAAGCGTGGTGGTCTTTACTGAGCCACTGGCTGTCGAGAGGAGAAGTGTAAAGTGAAAATGTATGAGTTAGACATTTTTGTAGGCTGCTTTGGGAGATCTCGGTAGCCCTCATGGAAGGGTCTGTGAAGTCCAGTCCGTGCTGCACAGACTGCACTGTGTTGTGGGTGGGCTGCCTCCTACCAGGAACACACAATGAGCTTTGGCGTGGCGTGGGTCTCTCATTACGCTCTGGGACACCCAAGGACTACTGCGGCTTGCCCACCTGCTTTATAATGTCTCCATCTCATGTGTGTGTAAGCACGCGGCTCCGTTCGCATGCCCTCGGGCGCCCATGTGCACGTGTAAATCTAGCTGTGTCTGTCCTGTACTAAAGAGCATAGTGTGGTGGATGCCTTGATTTGGAAAGGCCTGTACTTTGTGGCCACAGTTCTCTTTTTACTCACAATTCTTTCACTTCATGTAGTTTTTTGCCACGTGTACATAACGGAGCACTCCTATGTCAGCGTGAAGGCCACTGTTTCCAGTACAGCCCAAGAGATCCTGAGGGTTGTAGCAGAAAAGATCCAACATGCGGAAGAGGATCTAGCTCTGGTAGCCGTCACCTTCTCTGGGGGTAAGTTATATTCTATCTTTGAATATTTAATCATTCACTGGCTTGCCTCTAAAGGGAGAGAGTTGACATTTTTATGGAAAAAACGTGCAGTGCGTCCCTTCTGGGTCCGCAGCTGGGTGATCACCCTAACAATGAGAAGCTGCCTACCAGAGGTGTTTCCATGACAACAGTTGGGTACCATTGGATACTGAATTTCCTCCCCAAGAACCAAACAGAGAGGCGTGCCAATGTTTTGAAATGTATTATAAAGCTTTACATAGTTTGTACTCTAGATAAGCCTTCTGTTTTCATGTTTAAATTAACTTGGGAAATTGCTAAAGGATGAAATTACTTTCGGAAGCAAAAAGAAAGACAGCCTTGAACTAGTCATTTTACCGGCTGACAAGTTAATACTTAAAGACTCCCTATTGAAGGAAACAAACACTGTACATTAAGCCGAAAGCTCACGGGCAGTGTTCTTTCACGTAGACATGGGGAGTGAGCTCTGGTTATAGTCTTCTGTTGGGCCTTATTTATCCTCTGAGAATGGTTTATTGTGTGTTTTGAATAAGATCACACAGATTACAAGCTGACCCTATTGATCTTGTGACCTGAACAGAACCCTGTGCATCCACTGGAGCCTGTCAGATCTCTGTGTCGCTGGCCTCCCATTTTTGCCTTACGATCTTTATTTAATATCTCATTAACCCTGAGAAAAACACAAAGAAAGTGACTGAGCCTCAGTAGTTGAAAATTGGGAGGACAGCGTAAACTAATCAACCAGGGATGATGTGTGGAGGGAGGGGGAGCAGATAAAGGGCGTTTCTGTTTACCTTTTGTTATCACTCTAGAGTCAGGAGAAGATCAGAATGTACTTGATGTTAAAGCATTATGTGAGGGAACATTGTCTCTTCCGCTTTGTTACTCAGAGGCAGAGAAAATGGCCCTACAAGCTAATCGTTTACATAGTCAAGCAAATACAGCCCATCTCCCCAGTCCCAGTGCTTCTTTCCTTCCTCTCCCTGGGCATCATGCCTCCTAGCAAAACATTCTCTAAAGGAAAAGAACAAATGTTTCAGAAACATATGGAGTTACATGAATTTTAAGGGAGTTCAGAGAGTAGTTGAATGTCTGATGAAATATATTAGGAAATACTCCAGATAATACGATATTTATATATTAGTTTTAAGTGACCAAAGATATTACATGATTCGAGACAATAGTAAGCTTCATCAAAATGAGCATTTACCTCTCAAGGCAGTACTGTTACAGAAAGTAATTATTGGGTCCCCATGCAGACAAAAGGTGCTGGAGAAAGAAGGACCCTGAGAGGGCCTGGTGGCACAGTGGAGGCCCACCCCCTTTGGCAGCTGACCCAGTGTCGGCCCAGGGCCACATATGCATCTGGGAATTAATGAATGGCTCGTTTTACCCACTATCTGTGATGGCTGTGAAATACCATTTTTACACTTTATTAAATTAGATTCATCTGGAGTTCTGATGTGCATATACTCATAGCTAATCATCACTAGCAATATGAGCTTATCTCTTGAAGTACCTCACTGATTTGGAAATATGCCATCATTTTTCATCAATTAGTAGTTTTGTCTGTTAAGAACCTTTCTGCCTACAGTTTCATATCCCCCAAACAATAATGTTCTTAAGAAGGGAAAAAAAAAAAGCCCACAGAACCTAATGTATTCCTTGCTCTAGTTACATAATTTTTAATAAATAATGTTTTCAATGTTGTGTCCAAATGAAATGACAATGAGATCTACTGTTATTTTCTCTTTCTCAAAAGAAAATACACGTTGGCCATGTTGATGGTTTCTCTGAAAGGACTAATACTGTTGTTCCCACAGCTTTCAGTCGGCTTCCAGCTGTTTTGTGCCCAGGGGAAGTATATGTATGTAGTAACAGAAACCTACCAGTTACTCGGAGCTTAAAGTTCTATCACTTGTCATTGTTTATGGCACAGTGACAAACTTGACAGGAAGAAAAATAATTCTTCACAAATGGAAAAATGGCTGTCAGAAAACCATGCCATCTTATTTCATAGCAAATGCAGAATGGCTCCTATAAATTCATATTTAAGGTATTTATGAATATACAGAGGGTTGCAAGAAGCTGTAGCTTAAACAAGGAGGGAAGATAGAGAAGAATGTCAGAGCCCAGCCGTGTGGGACCATTTACGGCAGGCGTCAACAGCCTGACATGACAGAACTACTGATCTTTGCAGTGCTGGGCGGTAAAGAATGTATTTGAGTACCATTTTTGTCCTCCATATCAAGCGGAAACGTTCAAAACAAAATCTGGCATTTGAACTGATTATGTTATCTAGAAAAAGAGATGTGATGTATTGGTTTTCCAGCCATGCTGGATAAATAAAGGGCTGCCTTAGGGGACACTAATTGCGTTACAGTGGAATAAACTTGAATATCACTTTGGTCAGTTCCCCTCTGTGTTTTGCAGCTGAGAGGAGGACATTTTTCTGTGAGAAGCATATTGTGTTATGAGTCCAGCTATGGTAGAAAAATGGCCAAAGGGTAGGAACAATAGGTAAATAAAATAGAAGAAGAATAGATAAAAAATACTCACTTTACTAGTTGCCAAGAAATATAAAATAGACCCAATAATCTATCTTTGATTTTAGCAAATCAATAAACTTATTCAAAGTAATGATGAGTATTGGTAGACATAAGAGTTGGAAAGCAGTTTGGCAGCTTGTATCAAAACCTTTACAGATATTCATTCCCCTTGACCTAGTAATTCTACTGCTGAGAATCTGTCTTAAGAAAAATCATCTATAAGGAGCCAAAGATTTATGCATAAGGATGTTGACTTCAGCAATATATATTATGGCTGCAGTAATAATAGATCCCATTTATCAAATCCCTGTTATATGTCAGGCCTCTTGCTGGTATTTAGCACGTATCTCGCTGTCTAATTTATATGACCAAAAAAATTGAAAACCATTAAATGTTCAACAATAGAGAAAAGATTAAATGATGGAATAATAGACTGTTATATAACCAATTACACATGGCATATATAAATAATTTTGACAAGAGGATAAGTACTTACAATAAAATTAGAATATAAAACCACATAAGGAATTATTACAAATACATACGTATCTATGATTAGTAATGTATACATATGAATAGCTGTGACTATATGTACATGTGTGCACATACGTATTTGCATAAGTATGAGGAGAGAGATATACCCAACTGTTACCAGTATTACTGTTGTATGGTTACTTTCTTTTTTTTTTTTTGCCCTGCCTCATGGCATGTGCGATCTTAGTTCCCCAACCAAGGATCAAATCCCTGTAATGCACCCTGCAGTGGAAACACAGAGTCTCAACCACTAGGCTGTCAGGGAAGTCTTCATATGGTTACTTTAGAGATATGAAGTGAAGAGTGAGTTTTACCTTCTTCCCCAAGCTGTTCTGTGTAAAAAATGACTAAATATAAGAATGAATCCTAAGAGGGTACCTCTTCATGGATAATGAGCTTTGATTATCTGGTGTCATTGTATAGCATATGCAGAACTGAATCACATCTACTTCACATCCCATTTACTTTTAAGTATTTTTCTTTGGCAGATTTCACTCTTTAGCAATACTATGAATGCATACTAGCTCTTCTTGTGTTTTTAATTATTCTTTTCTGTAAATAAAGAAAAGCATGAGCTTCAGCCAAACAACTTGGCCATCTCCAAATCCCTTGATGCCTCTGGTCGGATATATGTCTACCGGAAAGACCTGGCTGACACTTTGGTGAGTTACCTTTAGCCTTGAGCTTGAAGCACACGGGCACAAATGTCAGGCTGAGAACATGTATTTGTGTGTTTTAAAATGAATGTTAGAAAAATACATCAAGCTGTTTCCTTCTGTAGCCAACAGTACACTTGTCAAACAGCAGTACGTTTGCTAATCAAAGGCAAGCCTGTCTTTAGGAACTGAAAACTCTTTGCACTGTTTCTCTCTAAGCCTCTCTGGAACAAGGAATTTGAGAGATGGGACACTTTCTCCAACAGAACCTTAATTCCATTTCTTCTTTCCTGGTGGATATATGGAGATCAGGCTGAGGAATCCATCCTGTGTTCATTTAAAGGGAAAGAGGTTCTGTTCTTCTGTCCCCTGGGTGCCCTTTGAGCATGCCATTCCCTTGGTACATGGTCAGCATTCCCTGTGTAAATGGGCAACATCAGATGCCACTAAAGAGTGAGCATACGAAGAAATGGAGAAACCCCCACTGTATGTTATTTTCAGTTTTAAGTTTTAGAACCTTTATACTTAACTAGATGATTTGTTGTTGTTGTTCCTAAAAACCTCAGTCTTGTGGTCGCTTTCTGGATGGTAGAATCAGGCCTCAGAGCCATCACCCAAAGAAAGTGGGCTCTGCCAGATCACGATCGTATCATCCTGAGTCAGGGTCCTGGTCTGTGCCATGCAGTCATCACAGGAATGGGTCTTTCCAGCTAGGCTCCTTTTATGTATATAATGGACGAGTCTGTATACCATGTAGGTTAACCAACACTGCTTATAGTAAAAATACCTCATGTAAAATTATCTACAAGATCTCAAATTGCCATAATAACATTAGTCACGCCTCGCCTCTTAAAGGAGGAGGCTCTAACATGCAGGTTACTGTTTCTGGTGGTGGAGGCTCTAGTCATCTCCCATGGTCCCGCCCTTCCCCCCCCAGCCACACACACATGTTTCCTGTGGCTCCCTCACATGTGAGTTCCCAGAGCTCTGCTGCTGCAGTCCAGGGCTCAGAATAACAGAGGGCAGGCCTGGGGCAGGTCTTGTGGGATAAATAGGTGCTGTGAGTTGAGCCAGATGCCACCCTGCATGTGAATGCTTCCCCCACCTAAAATTTTCCCATTGGAATCGTAGTTCTGGTAATTTTGGCGCCAAAAGATCCCCGTTGAAACGGAGCATTGTAAAGGAAGGCTAGCAGGGGAAACCACTCATATCCCCTGTGCTTGGGCATGGGTCAGTCTTCTTGCAAAGCAGGAATCGTAGCCCTGAATGATTGGAATAGAGAAACAGAAAGTGTTTCCTGGAGAGGGTGGTGGACTACCTTGAATAACCAGACAGCAGGCCCAGGGTAAGGGCACATTTAGGGAGAAAGTAGGAGGGATAAAAAGCCGAGTGACAATGTCCTTACAGCTTCAAATTCATAAGCAGAGATCTTTCTTCCCACCTCGTGGCTCTGCGAATGTCTGCAGTGTAGCCTGACACCTGCGTGGTCCCCATCTAGCCAGACAGGGTTCTGAGAAACCTGGGCTTCCCCCACCTCAGCACCTCGGTGTCTGCACGTACATCATTCGTTCCGCCCCTGCTGAGCTCCACCCTGTGCCCATGCTGGAGGTACAGGGCCAGTTTGTACCTAGCCCTACTCTGAAGGGAATCAAGTCTGTGGAATAGCTTGTGGAGGTCTTTTGTCATGGTTTCAATTAGGAAACCTTTTCATAAATATAAAAATTCAAAAATGCTAATAATTTATTTTGCAGTTCAAAAAAATAAAGACTAATATTTGGATTCTGAAATATTCCCTTTACTCTTCTATGGCATTTATTTTTGAAAAGTCCTCTTCTTTTTTTTTTTCTCCAAGACATTAACTGTTTTAACGTCATTAACTGTTCAAGTCAAATGAGAAAATCTATTACGTTAATTAAAAAATATCAGATGTTTTGAAAAGATGCCAAATAATTTTTAATAAATTTAACAGTGATGGCAGATTTAACATTGTGGTGGCATTTAATAATTTTATGTCATATTTTAAAGAAATACTGTTTTACCAAACTCTTCATACCCATTTGTCTAGGGACAGCAATTGATAATTTAAAATAATCATACACCATGGGGTATAAATGAATTAACTTTTATTTTTTATTTCCTGTTTAAAATTTTTTTTTTGCTTTCCACGGGTATTTTAGTAAAATTTGTAAATGCATGTCTGGGATGAGACTCGTTAAACATAGTTCCTGTAAAAGCCATGTCTGTCTTTATTGAAGTGCACTGTGACATTTCTTTTGTTTGTTTTTATCCTAACCCTGCTGGCACATTAATTCTTACCAGAAACCAAAGTGACTTCAGGGCTTTTGCTTTCATTATGCTGTCTGCTGGGGCAGTGTTTTATAATCAAATTTGTGCGTGCATGTGTGTGCGTGTGTGTGTGTGTGTGTGTGTGTGTGTGTGCGCGCGCGCACGTGTGCATGCTTGCCTGTGGGGAGGGAGGGACAACTCAGTGAAGTATCATTGATCACATTCTGCAGCTTCTGAGGCTGTTTCCTGAATTGGCTGTAACTCACTGAAGGTGAACAGACCAGGGAAACTATTAAGTGCACTCAGACAAGATTATTTTTCTAATGTGGGCCTCTAGTGCCTTTCTGTGGCCAGCCAATTCAGTGCCAACCATCTGGGAATTTACTGAGGATTCTTTTGCTTCTGTCTGTTACTTTAGAATCCGTTTGCAGAAAATGAGGAATCACAGCAAAGGTCGATCAGGATTTTGGGAATGAACACTTGGGATCTTGCTCTGGAATTAATGAATTTTGATTGGAACCTTTTCAATTCAATTCACGAGGTAAGTATGGGGGAAATGATCAAATAAATGCTAGAGCCATTTTAACTAGGAATTCTTCTTGAAGAGTATTCATGTGTGATTAGGTTTTAAGATGATCCATTTTCTGGTTGATATAGTTATGCTTTGGGATACCATGGCCCACAAAGATACTTGGGGACTTTAAGTATATTGAAAGACTGATCCAAACCTAGGAAAATTAGAATACATGATCATGCTTTATTTGCACCTAATACAATCGGATATTTGTGTAATGTATGAATATGCTATATTTTTAATGTTTGAAAACATGTATTCATATATATGTGTGTGTGTGTATATATATATGAAGGTTGAATGGGGTTGAAGAGGTGTTTTATGTTTGATACCTTTGATACTGACATTTTAATTTTTCCGTGGCTTTACAGTACTTGTATAAAAATCACATTTATATGTGTTCCTACATGCACACACACACTTTCCTAAGAACATTCTATACATTTAGACTGTGCTGCAGGACTTCAAGCACTCTCTTGGACATTTTGAGATATATTTCAAATTTTTATGTCCATCAGTCTCTCCCTTGAGGACAGCTTAAGCGTTTATAAAACATGAGATGAGGGGCAGAATGCTACTGACAATTGATGAATAAATGTAGCCAGTGGAAGGGCACATGGGAATCAGTAGATGAAAAATGAGGTAGACTGTGTTGCATTTGCTTTGCCGGGTAGTGAAATGTTTCATTACAAAAAGGCCTTTCCTGCTGAAGAAGGAGTTCACACCTTATTAAGGGACCCCCAAGGTTCTCTTTCATTTTGGAGCATCTTTTAAATGTCCCCATATTTTCTCGCGGAAAACATTCTAATATAATGATCTAAATTTGAGCAAGTAGTAAACTCGTTCAAGCTAAATGACTTGTGACTTGGGAAGTGTTGGTGGAGTGGGATGTGTCCCTGCTTATGTGCTTATGCAGTGGGAGGATGTGAATTTCTTGTGTAAAACACACCCACACACACATACACAGCTTTCTGGTTAGAAACGAATCTCTTCCATTGCTTACATGTGATCAGTCTAGTCACTAGTTACTGTCAGTTTTGTACCTTATTCTAATCTTCTCTTTCTATGATTTGACAGTGTCTTATTTCAGTGGTTCTCAAAGAGTGGGTACCCAGACCAGCATCATCAGTATACCCAGGAACTTAGTAGAAACGCAGATTTTTGGCCAGATCACAGACCTGCTGACTCAGAAAATTTGAGGGGGTGGGGCACAGCAGTCTGTGCTTTCACAGACCTCCAGATGATTCAGATGGACACTGAAATGTGAAAACCCTTGTCTAGAGAATCTACCTGTGAGGGTCTAATGTACATCTGAACAAATGATGTCATTTGCAGTTGAAGTTGCCTATAGAACAAGTTTGGGAAGTTGGATTTGATTCAGCCTGTGATGTAAGAGTGTCTTAGGTTTTCATGAAAAGCATCATCTTTGCATTCTAAAAAAGTAGATTTAGGTAAGTCTTTTATGTGAACATCATTTCATGAGGCATTTCTGAAAGTCAACATGAATTGTCTTGAATTTAATATATTGTTATTTGTTATATCTAACATATTATGACAGTGGCTATCTGAAATAGTTCTTAAAAACCTACCTGCAGGGCAGGAATAGAGACACATATAGAGAACAGACTTGCAGACACAGTGAGGGAAGGAGGGGTGGTGCGAGTTAAGAGAGTAGCATTGAAACATACATTACCATGTGTAAAACAGCTAGCTAATGGGAAGTTGCTGCGTGACACAGGGAGCTTAGCTCAGTGCTCTGTGACCACCACCTAGAGGGGTGGGATGGGAGGGAGGTTCAAGAGGGAGGGGACATATGTATACTTATGGCTGATTCACACTGTTGTACGGCAGAAACACAATACAACATCGTAAAGCAGTTATCCTCCAATTAAAAATGAATTTTAAAAAATGGATTTTATTTTGTATCAACCTGACCCTGTGCTGTAACAGTAAATGCTGGCATGAATACGTTGTCTTTCAGCAAGAGCTGATCTACTTCACATTCAGCAGACAAGGAAGCGGGGAGCACACAGTGAACCTGAGCCTCCTGCTCCAGAGATGCAATGAGGTCCAGCTCTGGGTGGCCACGGAGATTCTGCTCTGCAGCCCACTGGGCAAGCGAGTGCAGCTGGTGAAAAAATTCATCAAAATTGCCGCTCAGTGAGTGTCTAGTGGTAAAAAATGCAATTCTGTTCCTCTCCCTGAGAGGGAATCTGTTTTTTCGCTGTAATGGGATGGGATGGGATGTGAAGAGATGGGATACAAAAGGGTAATAGTGAGTTAAGTGACCAAATGATTGGAAAGGTCTGTTCTGAATATTTCTGTCTTCACCTTTGAAATATTTATATCTTAAAGTAAATGTCACAATACCAGACCATAGCTCTCTGTGCTGAAGGAAAAAGCAGGCAGTGCACACGTGCCCCATTGTGCAGCTAAATTACACAGTGGCCAGGTGAGTTACAGTAGGTTAGGAACATGGGGGAAGATGATGAGAAGGGGTGAGAACTGTTGCAAGTCAGATGTGTTTCAAGGTTCTGCTCCTGGCTCCTTGATGCCCAGAGTATGAACTTTCATTGATTCAACTTGCTTTTGTATATAGAATTCCTTCGCTGGGCTATGTTAGCTTCCAGAGGACAGGGACCATTTCTACTCAATACTGGACCTAGGGTACCTGGTACCAAAGTTGTTAAATAGCAGTGACTCAGTAGTTGGTTGGATGACATTTTAGTAACTTCCTGGGAGCTTCTGTTAAAATACCAGATTAATGTCCTGAGACCACTCTTGGGACAGCTTTCCAACACAAACAGGCAACAGGAGTCCAGATCTTTCCCAGGTCCTCCTACCTTCCAGTCTTTCCATGTTTTTTCTGCTTTGTTTTTTAAAGTAGTTTTTATATCAAACAGTTTTTGGGTAGATGTCAGTGTAATGTATTTAGGAAATCTGTATTGATCACTCTATGTTTGCACATCTGTGCAGGGTATTATGGGGGAATCAGAATGTAGCTACGCCCAATACCTGCCTTTGAAAACTCTGCAATCTGCTGGGCAGGGGAATACTTTCTGTAACTCCAATGGCTCATTGCAAAATAGAACCCAAAGGTGCCCTACCATGAGATGAAGTTCTTTCAGGGGCTTTAGAGGATGGGAAGCTTCTATGCTAAGGGAATGGGAAAGGAGGATTAGAAAAACATTGGGAAGAAAGTAGCATTTTGAATTCTAGGTAAAAATTCAGGAGTACACTCTCCATGGAGTTCAAACTCACAAGAGCAAAGCAGAGAAGTTGATGGGAGGCAGAGAGCATGTGGTCAGGAAAAGGAACCTCATCCAGTTAGGCCTGAGTGGAAGGTATTTATGAGGAAGCTGTGGGAGACCAAGCTTAAAGGGAAGATGGGGCCAAACTGTAAACGATACTGAATTTCAGGTTGAAGAGTTTGGACTGAATTGAAAGGCACGAGGATTCTTTATATACCTAAATCTTAGACTACTTTTATAATGAATGCTCCTTTTTTTTTTTTTTTTTAAATTCAGTCAGTACATTTTCTATAATACCTATGAACTTCCTAAAGATGAGGCTTTTTGTGGTCCAGAACATTCTTATAAAAGCCAACTACTTGGTGAAATGGGACACTAATATCCCAAGGAGTAAAACGACACCACATAGCTTAGTTCCCAGTGTAAGATCATAGCTGTCCTCAGGGAAATGAAGCATGTGTATTCACATCCTCTCCATATGGCCCCGTGCTCTTGAATTATTTGCTGTGCTGGCCTCTACTCCTGGCCCACAGAACAGAATTCCAACAGAAACATAAAGTTAAGTTCTCCATAATCACACTGGTACAGATAGCCCAGGGAAACCAGTTAATTTCCATGGTCATGCAGTGTCTTCCCTGCCTAAGGCATCCTATTTGCATATTCATGTTTCCTTCCTTCTTGCCAATCCCATCCCCCACCTCTGTGGATTGAGTGGATTTTATTTCTTCAGACAAAGGAGTGTTTGCTAAACTGAAATGTTTCAGTGTCAGTCTGTTCTTACCTTGCAATGAATGAACCTTGGCTAAAGAGGACTCCAGATGGGGCTGGGGACCCATATTTGTGCTGTATCAATCTGTCTTATAGAGAAGTAAGTCATCCCTATATTCATTTTTTTTCTTTTGACATTCAGATATTTATTGTTTGTGGATTTTTTTAATCTTAAGTATGACTGAAAAAGAACCAGGAAAATTGTTTATGGGGAGATAAAAGATAAAAAGATGAGAATTACATCTAAAGATTTTTTTGTAGCTAAATGATTTTTTAATATAAAAGCAGATAGTATACTGTTTATAGTGAATAATAATAAAATGATTTGCGCCCAGGGTCTTCTTTTCAACTCCAACAAATGCTGTCTGAAAGTTTTGCTGTATACTGTGCATTTGAGGGTTGGACAGAGTATAAAAACGTCTCGTTGGAAATGACAGAGCCTGGGGCTCCTATCACGCACTGCAGTGGGAGGAGGGAGAGCACGGGAGAGCATCCAGTTGAGATGCTTCTGGCACAGGGATGGGGCTGTTCTCAGCACAGGGCCCTCAGCAGAGGCGCCCAGCATCCTCACATGAAGAGATGGAGCTGACTCGAGTCTGCCCTGGCTGGCATGAACTTGCCGGGTGAGATGAGACGGGAGGGGTGCAATGAGGGAAGAAAGGGCAGAAGAAAAGCAGAGTTGCAGTACTGATACCTTTAGGCTCCTCTTTCTCTTAGAAACAGGTGGACTTTTAAACCATAGCCAGGAAAGTGTCCTGTTTGTTTATTCATGGATAATACCAAGCAGGCTCCACCTGGGAGAATGCTGGCAGAAACCAGGTGAAGGGCCAGTTAGACTGAATATCAGGTCCTCGTGCCTCCCAGGAATCTATAGGCAGAGTCCACAGTTGGACAGAAAGACTGAAAGGGACAGACCGTGCCCACTGCCGACCCAGCAGCGAGGGGCTTGCAGCGCTGTTGCTTTGGACAGTAGGTCTATAGGCAACGGTGCCTTCCCAGCTTCCCCTATCAAGGAGGCTGAAATTTCCGAAATGCTCCTAGTGGGTGACCCCCCTGCCTTGCTGCCCAGGGGCAGCTCTCCTGGGCGCAGCATAAAACTGGCTCCAGGAGCAGACAGGTTTAGGCGGGACCAGTCAGGGCATAGCCAGCTCTGTATATTACCACTTCAGAGCCCAAAATCATTTCCTGGTCCTGAACTCCAGAACCCTGCTCCCGTACACACAACTGTGCAACTGGAAATCAGTATAGTTTTGGGAAACAGAAGTTATTAATATGTTCAAGAATCTTAAAGTCATGATTGCTTTGATCAATCATGTAATGACTTGAAGTATAAAAAATCTGCAAAAGATGTTTATTGTAGTGTTCTGTATTGAATTGTGTTGAACTGAAAATAATTTAAATATCAACAATAAGGGAATACATTTAAAATTTTATTTAAATATGTTTTTGATGAAGTGTTCTATAGCCGTTAATGATAACAGTCAAGAACCCATAATGTATAACAGTATATACCTGAAAAAGCAGGATACAGAGTTGTATGTACACTGTTGCCAAATTCCATCTGAGCCATTGGTGATGTCATGGAAGAAATGACATCTGAGGACAGCTCAGTCAATACACATTCAGCTAAGTTCAGTCACTCAGTCGTGTCCGACTCTTTGCAACTCCATGAGTCGCAGCACGCCAGGCCTCCCTGTCCATCGCCAACTCCCGGAGTTCACTCAGACTCACGTCCATCGAGTCAGTGATGCCATTCAGCCATCTCATCCTCTGTCGTCCCCTTCTCCTCCTGCCCCCAACCCCTCCCAGCATCAAAGTCTTTTCCAATGAGTCAACTCTTCGCATGAGGTGGCCAAAGTACTGGAGTTTCAGCTTTAGCATCATTCCCTCCAAAGAACACCCAGGGCTGATCTCCTTCAGAATGGACTGGTTGGATCTCCTTGCAGTCCAAGGGTCTCTCAAGAGTCTTCTCCAACACCACAGTTCAAACGCATCAATTCTTCGGTGCTCAGCCTTCTTCACAGTCCAACTCTCACATCCATACATGATCACAGGAAAAACCATAGCCTTGACTAGGCGGACCTTAGTCAGCAAAATAATGTCTCTGCTTTTGAATATGCTATCTAGGTTGGTCATAACTTTTCTTCCAAGGAGCAAGCGTCTTTTTAAATTTCTTAGCTACTTTTTATTGCTGCTAAGCACTTTCATATTTCTTTCATATTTAATTAGGATAATTTTTTAATTTTAAAAACTTGCCTCAGAGAAGTTGTTTTCTAATTCATTCCAGACTAAGGAGTGTTTGGCATGGCTGACCTGGAAGCCCATCCTCCCTCTGCTGGATCAAACCCCCTTAGCTGGCTTTGAAAATTAGTAGAGTTTTGACCAACTAAGTTGAAGGGCAAGATTGACATTCTACAGAGCAGATAACTTTCCAGAGTGACTGGAGCTTGACATGGTCTTGTTTTGCATCATATTCCTTTTTTCCTCAAATTAGAAATACGGGACAGTGTCCACATAATATATGCCATACTTTAAATATATAAGGATATGCATAACATACTAGCTATTTTGTTGAGAGAAAAGGAAATAATGTCTAAGTGTAATAGGAGGGGAGCTTAAACGTATGAGATAAGAGGGACTTGTCAAAAAAAGAAAGGCAACATACAGATTAAAGTGACAGGCCCCAGGAGCTGTTATAATGAGAGTCTGGGATCTATAAAGAAACAAGAACATTAGAGCTTTCAGTTGAAATTGTAAATGCATCCAAAACAGATTTTTTAAAAGAAGGAATCTTGTTGAAGTGTCCAGAGGGTATCAAGAGCACACATCTTTGGAGAAATGTCTGTTTAGGTCTTATGTCCACTTTTTAATTGGGTTGTTTGGTTTTCTGGTATTGAGGTGCTTGTATATTTTGGAAATTAATTCCTTGTCAGTTGCCTTGTTTGCTGTTATTTTCTCCCATTCTGAAGGTTGTCTTTTCACCTTACAGTTTTCTTCATTGTACTAAAGCTTTGAAGTTTAATTAGGGCCCATTTGTTTATTTTTGTATTTATTTCCATTTCTTTAGGAGGTGAGTCATAGAGGATCTTGCTGTGATTTATGTCAGAGAGTGTTTTGCCTATGTTTTCCTCTAGGAGTTTTATAGTTTCTGCTCTGGTGTTTTAAGTCTTTAATCCACTTTCAGTTTATTTTTGCATATGGCATTAGGAAGTGTTCTAATTTCATTCTTTTACACATAGTTGACCAGTTTTCCCAGCACCACTTGTTGAAGACACTGTCTTTTCTCCATTATATATATCTTGCCCCCTTTGTCAAAGATAAACTCCCCATAGGTGTGTGGATTTATCTCTGGGCTTTACATCTTGTTCCATTGGTCTAGATTTGGTTTTGTGCCAGTACCATACTTCTTGATGACTGTAGCTGTATAGTCTAGTCTGAAATCAGGAAGGTTGATTTCTCCAGTTATATTCTTCTTTCTCAAGATTGCTTTGGCTAACCCTGTTACACTGTTGGTGGGAATGCAAACTGATACAGCCACTATGGATAACAGTATGGAGATTCCCCAAAAACCTAAGAATAAAACTACTATGCGTGCTTAGTCACTCAGTCGTGTCCGACTCTTGCCACCCCATAAACTGTAGCCCACCAGGCTCCTCTGTCCATGGGATTCTCCAGGCAAGAATACTGGAATGGGTTGTCATTTCCTTCTCCAGGGGATCTTCCCAACCCAGGAATCGAACCCACATTTCCTGCACTGCAGGCAGACTCTTCACCAGCTGAGCTATGAGGGAAGCCCTAAGTGATCCAGCAACCCCACTACTGGACATATACCCTGAGGAAACCAGAATTGAAAAAGATACATGTACCCTGGGTTTATTGCAGCACTAGTTACAGTATCTAGGACATGGAAGCAACCTAGGTGTCCATCAGCAGATGAATGGATAAGGAAGTTGTGGTACATATATACAGTGGAGTATTATGGAGCTATACAAAGGACCACATTTGAGTCAGTTCTGATGAGATGAATGAGCCTGGAGCCTATTATACAGAGTGAAGCAAGTCAGAAAGAGAAAGACATATTGTATATTAATGCATATATATGAAATCTAGAAGGAGAGTACCGATGCTCCCATGTGCAGGGCTTCAAAGGAGACACAGACATAAAGAACAGACTTTTGGACGTAGTGGAAGAAGGAGAGGGTGAGATGATTTGAGAGAATAGCACTGAAACATATACTTTACTGTATATAATAGACGGCCAGTAGGAGTTTGGTGTGTGATGCAGGGCACCCAAAGCCAGTGCTCTGCGACAGCCTTGAGGGATGGGTGAGGAGGGACGTGGGAGGGGGATTCAGGAGGGAGGGGCCCCACGTGTACCTAAGGCCCTTTCATGTTGATGTATGGCAGAGGCCATTGCAATGTTGTAATTGCCCTCCAAATAAATAAATAAAAATTTTAAAAAAAGCACAGATCTTTTCCTAAAGGCAATGATGAGCGGAAGTATTTGAATTTGTTTTTGTTCAGCAGCTACCACTAGTCTCTGAGGGGCACATGGGTCAAGGAGCAGAGTTCAGCCCCGTCCTAGAGGTTGAACCCTGTGGCCTAGGAGAGTCCTGGCAGCTTTATCTTTTGTGCTCATCTGGCAAAAGGATGTTGCCTAACAATGCCTTCTGCTTTCTTTAATCCATAGCTGCAAAGCCCAGAGAAACCTGAACTCCTTCTTTGCTATCGTGATGGGTCTCAACACTGCTTCTGTGAGCCGGCTGTCTCAAACCTGGGAGGTGAGCCTTGGGGTCCACGGGAGGGACGGAGTGCAGGGGAGAGGACAAATAACACTGAATGGGAAATGTTCCACTGAAAAGTCCTTATTTAAAGTAAATTGATTTAAATGGTTTAAATGAGTGAAGTACCACTAGAAACAAAGGTTATAAATCAGTGTCTCTAGTCCTTAGGAACTGTTTTTTTTTCCTTAAACTTTTTATATTGTATTGGGGTACAGCTGATTAACAAACAATGCTGTGATAGTTTCAGGTGAGCAGTGAAGGGACTCACTTATACATATCCAAGTATCCATTCTCCCCCAAACTCCCCTCCCATCCAGGCTGCTGCAGTTGAGCAGAGTTCTATGTGCTATACATTACTGGTTATCCATTTTAGCTTATGGTTGGTTCCGGGGGTGTGGAGCGGGGGCATAGTTTGGGAGTTTGAGATAGGCATGTACACACTGCTATATTTAAAAGGTATTAGGAACTATTTTGATCAAGTGGTCTTCAAAATGGTTCTATAATATATATGAAAGAAACAAAAATTGCAAAATGCTTCCTAACTTGAATTAGTTTTCTGTTTTTCTCCCATGATGGTATGGTTACAGTTCCATGTTGGTCCTTTCAAAAGCTTTATTTGTCCAGAGGCAGATTTGCTGAGATGCTTATGAATTTAAGCTACCAGTCCTCTCATTTGCAATATTCCTGGCAGTATGTTCAAGTGGATGGCAGATATGTTTGCAAAATTTACAAAAGTAGTTTTATATTCTTTTTTTTTTTTTTTTAACTAAAAAAGAGGGCCCACAAAATGTTATATGTTCCAGGTCTCCCAAATTCTGGTTCCGCCTGTCACTGTTGTATGATCAAGGCCATTGGGTTCTCAGAATAGAAGCCCACTTGAGCTGATGACATCAGTGTTTCCAGGCCTGGAAAATGATCACACTGGCCTAAGTAGGCAATAGAGGAAAAGAAGTTGGTTTGAGGAACTAGAAGAGAGGTCAGCAATCATTTGGGGTAGAGGGCCAGATAGTGAATTATTTTTTTTGGCATGTGGTTTCCATTGGCATGACTCAAGTCTCCTATTGAAGTGCAAGCCCTGGTTAGTTTGTAAATGATGGCGTGCCCATGCTGCAATAAAGCTTTATTTACAAAAGCCCAGGGTCAGATTTGGCCCATGGCTGGCCCCTTGAGTAGATCAGTTTGGCCCAAGATGTGTAGAGTTTGACGTGCAACTGAGACATTTTTGTGGAATATCCAAAAGACTAAGGTATGCAGCTCAGAAGAATAGTTGCAGGTGTCTGCATTTTATCTTTTCGCATTTATCATCCATTTCTTAATACATATGTGCTGGTGTGTATAACAGTAGTTTCCAAACAGGTTGAATAACCTGTGTTGTTGAGTCCACATTCAGAATTATCAAATTGATATTTAAAAGTGTAGTTATTGTAGGGCTTTACCTCATTGTTTTGATTTGTTTTGCAAACAGAAAATCCCACACACTTTCTAGAACACTCGTAAGTGTTACTTGCTGGAATTTGCCGAGCACCAGCTGTGGACTGTACGTTTCCTATGAGTAGTCTCCATTTCAATCAGAGAACGTGGAGACGCTGCAGTCACACAGCTAGAAAGAGGGCAGAGTCAGAATTCAAACTCTGACTGACTACCGAGACACCTGGCTTTCCCACTTCACCATAGTAAGGGCAGGCTGGCAGATCCCAGGCCCTTCTTCCTTAGGTCCAAATTCTTACTTGGGAGGATGGTGTATGTTTCCATCCCTTGTCAGTCTTCATGCCACTGTTTGCATGGGTAATCTTTCCAGTTTGGTGATTCTACCCACTAAAGTACAGGCTTCATCACTGAGGGTTTTCATGGCCTTTCACTGTTTAAACCTCTGCTGTGAAACATAATTATATCATTTATACAAAAAAAAAATCAGTCAACATTATTACTTCCTACTCAACAAGACCATTTAAGAAGGTGAGAGCGTTTGTCAAGGGTAGGATACAGAACTGAAATCCAAGCTTTCATTAAAAGATCACCAGTGTGTGGAATGTCTTAAGTTGGATTCCTGAATCCTGTGGCTGCTATTCATTTTAAACTGTCTTTAGCAACATTCCCAAGGAACGTCACATTAAGGAATGATGAAAACTGCGTAATGAGAAGCAATCAGGGTAGACCAGTTGATAGAGGGATTTATGTTTGGAAATGTGGAGTATATAGTGCAACTTAATGAACATTCCTCTCAAAATAACTGACATCTTTTGACCTTTTATTTTTCTGTGTGTTTGCTTTTAGAAAATCCCTGGGAAGTTTAAGAAACTTTTCTCTGAACTTGAAAGTTTAACAGTAAGTAGTTGAGCGTAGTGGACTTATTCTTCAAACTGATGGTTAGCCTCAGATTTCTTCCTAGATTTCAGTGGTCAGTATCTCCACTCTGCCATGTCAGGCAGCTTAGACTAGTGCACCTGTGTATGAACAGGTAGCTTTGCTTCTTAATGGAGTGAAGGAGGGTGACGGTTACTGCTGCTTCCTCTCCATGGAAAAAGGTAGCGAGAATGGTCCTTTTGGTATGATATTCAGAAGGCATATTTTTCAGTACAGTCCATTTCAAAGCCTATGAAATTAGCTAGTTTAAATTTACTGTGCAATTCTTATACATTATTCTTTTTTTCTTTTTACCATTTCTCCTTTTTATCATTCCTTATATCTTTGAGATAACAAAATGTGCAGTTTCTTTTCAGAACACAATAAAAATGTTCTTTTGTTTCCTCTGCATTATCTGTGCATTATGAGGGCAGTTTTTCTTTGCAGTGTGCCTAACAAAAGACTTTGGGGTTACCTCATGACAGAAATTATGGAGAGGAAACTGTACTTAAGGAACCTATTGGAGGGAAAATAATAGGGCAATCAAAAGGTGTCTCTCTTCTGCAGTCATTTCCCATTATTGTCAACCAGTAACTTGACTTTCATTCATTGCCTAGATTTCCTGCCCTAATTTAGTGAGTTTATTCTCCTAGGAAACCTTTATCTACTTTGTTCTTAGGAAGAACCACTCTATATCTAAATCATGTTCAAATTGTAACAGCGAAAGTAGATTTAGAATTGTTTCTATATAGCACATTGATTTTTCTTTCTCTTTGTAATCTGCTTGGTTCGGCAGGATCCTTCCCTGAATCACAAAGCCTACCGAGACGCATTCAAGAAAATGAAGCCACCCAAAATCCCCTTCATGCCGTTATTGCTTAAAGGTAACAATTAGCTGTCTTTTATGCTATGTAATTCCATCTTCCAGAAATTTATCACTCTGACTACGGAGGGCAAGGAAAGGAATCTCAGTTTATTTCTTTAAGGTATTTTGGTCATTCCAACCTAACTGTTGGCTTGTGACTGCTTTTCACACGTTTGCTTCTTTCTGAGACACCTGAAATGCTTAATTGTTCTTAAGCAGACATCAAAGTATTTTCACTTGACTCACAAAACTTGGCACTGGAACTGTTTGTGTTTTTGCTTTATTCTGCTGCTAAGCCCTGTCTTATTTGAGTCTACAGTCCACTTCACTCAACCAAGAATAAGGCTGGCATGAAGAATCCAAGTGGTGATCAGTTATGTTCTTTGTTTGCAACCTAAATTTCAGAGATTCAGCCCATGGCCTGCTGCTGTGTGAGAAAAACCTTCGGTCAACCCAAACAATGTCATGTGTAAAAAGTTTTGGTAGAGAATGTACTTTCTTCTTTCCAGGAGTGAATCCAGTTGGGATAGTATGTGATAGCTGCAAGTCAGTCGACTAACTTCTCTTCTGTAGAGCAGCAGATCAGTCATCATGAAACATGTTAGTTAAACTTATTAATGAGATCTTGATGGTCTCTTTCAAACTAAGGGGATTGTTTTCATCTGGCCCATGCTTCTGACATTTAGTATACATCCCCCCTGTGTGCTTTCCAGGACAAGGGATTTGGTCATTTCTCTTGGTCTTATTTTGATTCTTTTCAAGGGATTTTTATAGGAGTCCTCTTTTATATTGCTTACACCCTTCAGAGGCTTACACCTTCTGCTGGGTCAGGCCCTAGCACCCACACTCGTAGGTGTGGTGGGATTGCCTGGAGAATGAAGTGCCTGGGAACTGGTTGGCGGGGCCGTGTCCTCTGCTGCTTCCCCTCATCGCCAGTCCCACTGGCAATAAAGCTGAAGATGCACCTTCTCCGCTTCTCCTGAGAACAGCTAGAGCTTGGAGAGCTTTTGAGTTGCTGTGCATTCTTGCAGCTGTTTATCTAGTCTTCATCTAGTATAAAACAAAAATTTCTGTGAAGCATTAATATATTAGGACATTCAGGACAATGAAGCACAGGGACTGCTTCACTCAAGCTCAAAGCATTCTGAAAACTGTAAATGGATGAAACAAGGAAAGACTGTAAAGCCAGAATAACAACTTTAAAGAGTTCATTTGATTCTTCATTTTTATTTCTAAGATAAGTTTATTCAGGCTTGTGATTTTTATTTAAAATAAAATACCAGCTGGAGAGTGGGAGTGGTGGCATGTGGGAAGTAAAACTTAGAATCATGTAGACACAAATAGGAAAAATAGGAAAGGAAGACAGATCTGGGAAAGGAATTGATTTTAGAAAGACAAAATTTTGAAACAATAGATGTTTTTAAGGTGATGAGAAAATAGTCAACATTGTCCCTTTAATTTAGATGTGAGCTGAGCCTTCTGCTATATAGTAGTGGGTTTTCCCCCCAAATATTTAATGCAGTCAGGTGCCTCACACTTATGTCTTAGTTTGGATGCAATTTTCTGCTCTGCTGAGTTTATCTAGACCTCTTTGTTGGCAGCAAAACAAATTTCTCTTTTTTCTACTGAAAATACATTGTTTCATTCATTCTAGCAAATTAAACTTTTGCTCCCCCCACCTTTTTTTTCCACTGGAAGCTCATGAGTTTTAAAAACAAGCTCACTTGTTTTTCCTTTATCTTTATTTTTGTCATTATAAAAATAAATAATATTGGCACTCTATTGCATTTAAAGTTACTATTTTTGTCTGAAATAATTTCAAAAGGAAAAATAGGATGACACTTTTAAATATGTATGTATCACATCTGTGGTAAGACATTTTGGAAAATATATGCAACATTAATTCTTAGCTTTAGTAACTGCAAAATTTAAAATTTTAAATTTGCAGTAAACTAGAACAAGCAACTTTTTCATGAAAATTTCCCAGCCCTCTTCTCTTGTGCCTCTTGCTTTGGATTGCTTTTGTTTAGAGAAAGAGACCAGATTAAACTCCTTGGGTATTAGGAAGGATTCGGGCTCCCATATTTCATTTTTTGAGATAGTCAGTTCCCAATAACATGCAGGTTATCAAAGTAAGCACATAACCTAAAACTGCTTCCAGCTCTCAGCTTTTCTATTTGCTTGTGAATTTATCACTTCTGATTTACTTTCCCCCTACTGTAGAGTCTAGTTCAGAAAGTAGTGAACAGGAAACCCTGAGTAAGTGTGGAAGAGAAAGGTTCCAGCTGAGCTAAAGGTCAAAAGCAGTTGAGTAATCTATGTCATGGTGTTTGGGGAGATGGTAATCCTTCCAGCAGAGTGAATAGTCAACCGGTGTCTGAAGTTAAACTGAGGTTGTATCTGTATCTTCAAGGGAGATTGTTACTGCAGATTTGTGGAGTTGTGTAAATAAAAGGAAGATTGAGGTGCTTCCATGTTTATTCCTTCTTTTTCACCTGCTGTCTCTTCAAATGGAGTTATTTCATCCCCAGTCCTGTTCTCTAAGATGTTAGGAACATGTCTGGGTGTTTCCAATAAAGGGCTCTGGCAGGTACTCATTTCTGGCACTGCACTTGGTGGATACCCTCCACTGCTTCACAGCCCACCCATGACTTAGGCTGTGAGACTCCAGTTTTTGAGTTCAACCACCTTTTGGTTTATCTCTCTCACACCTTCCTAATCACACACTTGTCAGTCACCTGGATCAAAACCTGCAGCCATTTTGACTCCCTTTCTCCTGGGAAGCAGCCCCTCTTTTCTCCCTACCTGGTCAGACATACCTTCCCTGCCTCATCCTCATGCCAGCATCAGCCTGCCAGCCCCCACCCTCAGGAGAGCCTACTTCCTCGTGTGCTGACCTCGACAAGTCCTTGAGAGCTTGGGATAAGCAAGACCGCCCAGGCAGAGGAGAGGGAAGAGACAGAATGAGCGACAAAGGAAACAGTAAAATTTGCAGAGGCCCCCACATCCAGTGAATTCAGCAAATTAACTGGAATAGATGATAAGAAATGTCTAAGCCCTTCCGAGTACCAGAGAGGCACCGTGGTGAGAGGAAGCGGGCCGCCCGGGCTCGCGTGCTGGCTCTGAGACGCAGAGCTGTGGCCGTGAGCCAGCTGTGCTCCATCCGCCTTTGGACTGTTGTTTCTTCACATTCTTTCCTGCTTAACTTTACCTTATACTCTTTTGTGAGTATTAAATGAGTTAGTTAAGCCATGTCTGACCCTGATGATAAATATAAGCTGTGTTATGATCCTCATCTTTGGGAACATAGGGTGGGGATGACGAGCCTTGGAACACCGGGGAAGTGGTCCAAGAACTTGGACAGGGCATTTGTAACCTGAATTCTCTGGGAGTGAGGAGATACCAGGCTCCTGGGTGGTGTTTAAGGTAAACAGTGTGCATACAGTGCTTTGCTTGCTGTACAGAAAGAACACAAGTTAGCTGTGTAGGCTGCTCTTTCTTTAAATACTGTGTCAGAGATATAAAGCTTGCAATTCTATTCTGAAAGCAAAACAGTGAAAGATAATAAAATAACCAGAGAGCTCATCAGATGACTGTGTAATGGTGAATTGTTTTCTTGCTCAGACATCAGTTTTAAAAAAGAAAGGAAAAAGCTTAGGAAAACCTTGCAGTCCGGTGGGGTGGAAGCTGTGTATAAAGGATGCCTTGAGAAAAGGGTTGTATCAGTGTATTGTGTGATTGGTGTCGCCCTCTGGTGGCCAGTTAAAGCTCAGCAGCTAAGTGTGTTGCGGGCCAATTTCCCAAGCAGCTGCCTCGTAATTACCTCATAGGGAAGTGAAGTTGCTCAGTCGTATCCGACTCTTTGCCATCCCATGGACTGTAGTCTACCAGGCTTCTCTGTCCATGGGATTTTCCAGGCAAGAGTACTGGAGTGGGTTGCCGTTTCCTTCTCCAGGGGATCTTCCTGACCCAGGGATAGAACCCAGGTCTCCTGCATTGCAGGCAGACGCTTTACCCTCTGAGCCCCCAGGGAAGTCCTCCATAGGGACCAGCAGAATCAAAGTCTTGACTAAATGCAAATACTTTCCCTTTCTATTTAGAGGAATTTAATCTGTTCACTTCTCTCTTTTATATCATGTTATTTTAAGAAGATTTTTGAAAGTGGTTTTCATTTGGTTTGCCCTCCATGTCTGTGATATAACAGGATTATTTGCACATTCTTTAAATTGTAATATATTTCTTATTTTGATTCTTGTCTGTGAGGATTCCCTCATGTTCAGTCACTCACCCTATGGTTTGGGTTTTTATAAGTCACCCCCCTTTTGGAGCTTTAGCTGCTGTCATTGTTGCTAGTCTCCATCTTTTGAAGAAGCATTCCTGTAATTTTTGCAACCAAAGGGAGATTTTTATTCGAATGTCTCCTGTCACTTCAAATGCAGCAAGGCGCAAATCGAATGTCACGCTCCCTTCCTCTGACAAGGCGCCTTCACCCTACCTTCCTTACGTTGTTTTCATCAGTGACACTGGCTTTCCAGTGGTTGAATAGACCCAGAAACCTCGCCATTTCTAACCTGTCCCTTTCCTCACTCACTCTGGATAACCACGCCAGCCCTGGTTTTTAGAACCAGAAATCTAAGTTTGAACATCCACATCTGAACCTTGACGTTTTAAGTAACGCAGACCCCATTCACTTTACCAAGGATTGTTAAAAAGCAAACACATAAATATTAAAATAATTTTTGTTACTGGGTATTCAGTTCTTTTCTGTTCACTGTTCTGGCCTAAAAACAGAATGGACCAGTTAAGTTGTAGAATAGTGTTAGCTTATGTTAAGGGGGTTGAAGTCAAAGCCTGCAATGTAAGAGCAAGATACACACTTGTATGAATGCTAGAATGTTTCCTCCCCACACACATAAATTATGCCCTCTCACATTGCATCCTGTACAGATTCAGCTCCATGTTGCCTGGTCTAATGCGTGAAATAATCCATAATGTTTAAGAAAAATTAATAAGCTGTACTGCATCTACACGTCTCCAGTCCTGACTTATGACCTATTCCTAATTGTACATGCATCTTCTTGTTTTTAATTTTCAGATGTAACATTTATTCATGAGGGAAATAAAACATTTCTGGATAATCTTGTCAACTTTGAAAAACTGGTATGTAAAATTTCACTGTTTCTCTTTTTACCCACTGTAAGGGAAATGCGTACTTTCCTTGCTCTGGGAGACGACATTCTCTGCTGAGCTGGTGGTGATTTATTTGCTGCATGTTAGGCACTGTCAATCAAATGCATCCCAGTTAAAAAGAAGTGAAGTGTGCTGCCGAGGTTTTGAGAGCCAAGTATGAACATCTGCTTTTTATTTTTGAAAACGGAACTTCTTAGATTAACATCAGTGGTTGAGTGTATGTATCTAAACTAGAACTAAAGTGGTAAGGTTCCTGTCAGCAGGAATTCACACTCGTATGGTTGAGCCTTGTGGCTTTAAAGACGTCCCCCTGTGTCTTGGCAAGCACTGCTCCTCCCCCTGGGGAGGTATGTCCTTCATGGATCTGAAGGTGGACTTTGTCGGGTCTGCCTGGCAGAGGAAGGACCACCCATTTATCAGCCTGTGGGCAGGTGCTGCCACTATGTGAGACCACCTCATGCAAAGTGAGAAAGTGAGCCCGTGAGAAGGGGCCCCCAGCCCACCCCTTCTTACACACTCCTGAAATGCCTCTTCCCGCACATTCCTGGCGCTCTGTCTCGCACTAGGCTCCTCCTAGCCTTTTGGCTGAAGCCAGAGGCGGAGTTGCCTGTACGGGCTGAGCAACTGTGAAATAGGACTGCTCCAAGGAGACCCTGTTGACTACAAGAATGGATTTGTTTGACAGATGAACTTTCGTGTCAGAGATGACCCTGCCATGCATGATTAAAGATGGTGTCAGTGATCCTTGTCCACAGATCCTGACCTTTGAGTGACCTTTTTAGTAATGGTAATGGATTCATGTGAACTCTTTCAGGAATGGGCCCCTGGTTCCCTGTGAGACCAGGTCAGGCATTTGAGAGAAGGTTGAGTGAGTTGGGGCGCCATAGACCATAGCCAAAGAACAGTACCAACTGATGAGTCCCAACAGGGTTTAGCCTCTGACCTTTGCCTCCTAGGTGAGGTTAACTCACTCACATGGGAGGAGATGGCACAGTGTCAGTGCAGGCAGCTCTTGTACAACCTGAAAACCCAAGCAGCTGGGCTCTGGAAGACTGACATCTTAGGGGTATCTTGCCGCAGCTCTGTTTTAATAATTTGAGGATGATGGCTTTCTGGGTAGTTAGTTTTTAAGTGGACACGTCCATAACTTTTCAAGTCTCTCCCAGCACTATGTGCTTTGGAATTCAGCTCAGTTTTTTTAGATACTTCAGTCAAACCAACGCAGCCTAAAATAGATATTTAAAGTATTGAGTCTTCTTGTATTAAAAGTATTATTCTTGTATTAAAAATATTATTTTTTAGAGATTTGTTCTGTGTCACCCAGTAATGTTCTGAAGATCCCAGGGCCTATTTGTGGCTTTAGACTGTAGGCAGCAACACGCTAGCCTGTTGGTAGGGTGTCTCCAGTGTTTGATATTAACGAAATGACCAGAGGAGTATGAAGCCGCTGGTCAATATTTCAAATCTTGGCCAACGCCTCTGCTTAAGAATGCCAGATAAGCTTTGGTGAACATTTGTGAAGAGGAGGGGTGGGGTGTGAAACACCAAGTGGAGTTTCCTTTGAGGGTCTGTGCCCTTCACCCTGAGTAACCCATAGGGAACGCGGGAGAGCAGGAGGCACTCGGTATACGCTGAGTGTTGTCTGTTGTGAAAGGTAGACTGGTGGTTGACCTTTTTCCCAAAGGGAACCAGTGACTCAAGTTCATTGTGTCATTTCCTCTCAGATGGAGCTATCCAAGTGAGGGAGCAATTTGAAAAATGCACAGATTGGAAAGAGCAGTGGAAAGCTTCCTGCACCCTCTCTATTTCATTCTGCCCAGCGTCTCTGGTATTCCCCGGCTTTTTCCAGTAGGAGCCTTTTAATGCCAACCAACATAGGGCCTTGCTTTCACAGAGACAAGACTTCAGGCTGGCCATAAGAACTGAAATGAAGTCTGACTTACAGGACTTCTCTTAGGGTCAGTAACTGTATGTACCCTTAATATTTTAATAAAGCTTAATGAAATAACAAGATATGAACAGGTAATCTTTCATTTTAAATTTTAAATTCTTGAAGGGAACTCTTACTGAAAAGATGGCTAGAAGATAAGCGCAGTTATACATGGGTGTGGCAGGCCCTTGGCACACAGCACCACATACACACCCGTCACGTACTCGGCTAGCACGTCATTTCTAAAGGGAGCAGATTTTGTAGCGTCACTGAGTTCCTGGTCCTCAAAGCAGATGGCACTTAAGAAACAGTATGCCCCATGCTGACCCCCTCCTTGCACAGAGAATTCAGGGTGAAGTCAGAATTTTTTTCTGGAAGGACAAATCTCTATTATACATGGTTTAAAGCCCTATGTTATACTGGGATGCCAGAGAGTGCAACTGAATTTCCTAGTAGAGTCAGTAGTTCCAGCATGTTTCTTAGCAAAAGACAGGGTTTCACTTAAGCTAAAATAACATCATCTTTCACAGTAATGAACCAGTAGATCCTAACTGGATTAACTTGTGGGAAGCCGATTCCTCATGATGGATATTAGCCAGCGAGCAGATAATTCAGTGTATTATCTTTATCAGGCTGATCCCGGCCAACACATTAGGTCAGAGAACAGAGAAGGCTCAGAAGTGCTTCATTGGATGTAATAAGTTTTCTATTGTTCCCCTCGGTGCCTCAGCAGCTTCAAACGTATCTGCCTCAAACCATTAAATAATAAAGAAAAAGAATGCATTCTTCTATATTTCTCTTTATCCCTCAATGTTAAGACATCATCCTTCATCGTAGCTCCTCCCTCCCGCTTTGGAAAACCTGAAGATGAGATCTGGGCTCAGGTTGCAGTGCTGCCCTGAGTACCAGCCTTGCATCAGCTGTGCGCGTGGCACATGATAGAAATCAAGGTGACGCCATACCTTAAAACAGCGAAAGAGCAGTCCTGGGAGTAGTGGGAAAATTGGGGGAAGGAAATTTAACAATACATTCACAGACATGAGTCAGGTCTCATTTCCTTTACAGTTGCAACTCGGGCTGCTGCTGTAATCACTGTCCCATTTAATGTTTTCACTATTGAGTAGAAATACAATAGAAATGCAGCCCATGAGAACAATCTAATAAGTAGGTCATATTCAAATAATGTTTCTGGAGGTCTGCTGAATTTTAAGTAATTGTTTTAGTGTCAACATTATTATGTTAGCCATAATTTGTTGAGAGTTTGCTGCCTATAGATTACCCTGTGTTCAGTGTGTGTGGGCAGGACATGAAAAATGATGGCCCAAGGTCCCAACTGCTGTGTATAAAGTAAATACTATATACAGATGTATTGTATAACACAGATGAATATAGCCAATATTTTATAATAACTTTAGATGGAGTATAATCTATAAAAATTTTGAATCACTGTGTTGCATACCTGAAACTGTTATACTACTGTAAATCACTATATTTCAATTAGTAAGAAAAAGATGATACCCATTTAGGAAGGTTTGGAGGACCAGATTAGGAATAATGTTGATTCTGAAATTATAGGGTGATGTTTGAATTTTGTATGAATCAGAGTATGGAGTCACTGTAGACTTGCAGAGCGCTGGAACAGGATGACAGATGTTTGGAGATTATTCTGCCAATTGCACAGGACGAAGTGTAGTGGAGATTGGTCTTGACCTAAATGTCATCTTTCCTTTGCCATGGAAAATTGACTATGGTAGAGCGAGCTGGAAGACAGTGCAGGCACACGAGTATGAGATGAGGGGTCTTGTCAACAGGAAGGAGCTGTGTAAAAAACCTTTTCCTGGAGACGAAAAGAACTTTAGAGAACTTTAGAAATTAAAGCAGAAAACTGAAGACTAGGAAAGGGAATGCAAATAATAAGCAGGGAACAGTCTCTGTAAAGATATTGATGTCTTAGAAGATGTTCGTCTTTCATAAACATCCCCTTTCCTATCACCATTTGAATTTCTTGAGTCTTTGATTCCGCAAAATTCCTGCATCCATTCAGCAGGTATGTGAGGCTACGTATGTGCTGTATGGGAGGTGCTGGGTCTGCAAGGCCCTCTTGTGGTAGCTGGTCTAGAGGAGGAGGAAAGTCCCACCCTGATCACACCACCACAAGCCCAGGAAACACTGTACACAGAGCAGTGGGGAGGTTGAGAATGGAGCCTCCCGAGTCCAGAAGGGAGACCTCAGAAAGACTTCCTGGGGAGGAGGTGAAACTTCTGAAGTGAAAGCATAAGCAAATGTGGACAGGTAGGTTGAGTTGGACATGCTGCATTTTTTAAAAATATATTATCTTTTAAATATTCATTTTTTCTTTTATGTGAGGTATAGTTGGTATACAGTAGTATTTAAGTCATAGGTGTACAACTTTGTGATTCATAATTTTTAAAGGTTCTACCCCATTTATAGTTGTTATAAAATATTGGCCATGTTCTCTGTGTTGTACCATATCCTTGTAGTTTATTTATGTTATGTGTAATAATTTGTACTCCTTAATCCCCTTCCCCTATCTTGCCTCTCCCTCCTTCCCCTCCCAACTGGTGACCAACCACTCTCTATTTCTGTGAATCTGTTCTACTTTATTATACTCACTAGTTTATTTTTTTAGACTCCACGTATAAGTGATATCATATAGTGTTTGTCTTTCTCCCTCCAAGTCCATCCATATTGTTGCAGATGGCAAAATTGCATTCTTTTCACTGTCTGAGTCGTATTCCATTGTATGTATGTATATATGTCATGGCGTCTTTATCCGCCCACCAGCTGATGGACACTTAGGTTGCTTCCTTATCTTCGCAACTGTGAATAATGCTGCTGTGAACGATGGGGCATATGTCTTTTGAATTAGTATTCATTTGCTTCAGATACAGACCCAGGAGTGAAACTGCCGGGTATGATGGTTCTGTTTTCAGTTTTTTGAGGAACCTCCATACTGCTTTCCGTAGCGGCTGCCCCAATTTACGTTCCCACCAGCAGTGTGCAAGGGCTCCCTTTTTTCATGTCCTCAGCAACATGTGTGGCCTTTATGTTGGCCATTCTGACAGGTGCGAGGCAGTATCTCCTTGCGGGTTTGATTTGCATTTCTCTGATGATTAACAGTGCTGGAACATCTTTTCGTATGCTGCCAGCCATCTGTATGTCATCCTTGGAAAACTGTTCAGGTCGTCTGCTCGTTTTGTAATTGGGTTGTCTGTTTTCTTGATGTTGAGTTATATGAGCTCTTTATATATTTGGCATATTAACTCCTTATCAGTCATATATTTACAGGTATTTTCTCATGTTAAGTGGGTTGTTTTGTGCTGTGTTCTTTACAGTATGTTTTTACAAGTCTTGATTAGAATCTCTGCAACTGGGGTTGAGAGCCACTATTTCTGCACACAAGGTCTGGATATTCTTTTGTAATCCAAACTTAGTACACTCAATTAAAGCTAGGTCTAGCACCGAATACAGCTCTTCTGTTTGCATCCAATGGGATTAGACTATTCAGCCCTGCAGCACTGCTACTTCAGCGACACCTGAAATGACCCTTCCCCTGATGTGCATCCTCTCCTGCCTTTCAGCATATGATCGCAGACACGGTCCGAACCCTGAGACACTGCAGGACTAACCAGTTTGGTGAGTCGTTGAAGCTGGTTACGGCGTGTTCATTTATTATACGTTGGTACAGACTATGGCCATTTCACAAGTATTTGGTGATAGAAAATTTAAACAGGCGGTAAATTATAATATTCACAGCATATGCATGTATTGTATTTCTCCGTCTCATCACTGCATGTTTGGGATGGAGAGGAAGATAAGAAATGGCAGCTCTTCACCCTGCCCCAGCAGCGGGTTTTCACTGTACAGTGTGACTTACAACTCTCAGAAGCTCCCACTCCACCGCCCACCCCCGAAAGTCTTGTTTGCTTGTCCTCTGGCTCACAATGACCTGTGGGTTTATCAGGGGTGACCCTGTCCTTCACCTCCTTGCCTGAAGCCTTCCTGGAATAGGAATATAGTTTGTAAAAGTGCCCAAAGTAGTCTTCCAGAATTTTTTCTCCTCTCCAGCGAAAACTTCCTATTTGGAGCTTCCTTTCACTGAAAAAGTGTTTTTCTGAGCACTTTTGTAGACTCCCCACTAAGACTAGTATATGTAAGAATATTTGTTTTTTTTTAAGTCTCAGGAATAATTTACATTATGTTTAAATGACGTCAAGACATTGCAGGGAGGAAGGAGACGGAAATGTACTGAGTTCAGGGAGGTTTCATGTGGGCAGTGGATCCTGACCCCAGGGCTAGTGAGTGGAGGTTATTGACTGTGGATGCAGAACAGAAGACCTCGGCTCTGAGAGGCTGACTCACTCGGCCATTCCTCAGACCGCCTGGCTGGTACCCTTTCCTTCACCTTGCACAGACTTTAGAGATAAAAAGGCAGTTTTTTTTTTTTTTAAGACAGAGTTCATAATTATAAATCAATCAGAAGTGACCACTAAGTAAAACCTAACTTTAAGTAATACATACTCATTGTAAACCAATGTTTTTCAACAATACAGAACTATAAAGTAGAATGATCAAAGTCCTACTTCCTAAGGAAAATATTGCTAACACTTTGGTACATATTCCTTAAGAATTTTCTTTCCGTTACATACTCATAAGAATTTTCTTTCCATTTCCAGTCTTGAGTAGCTTTATTGTCCTCCAACAAAGCAGTTGGAGTGAACTTCTGAGTGAATTACGAAATTTTTACTTGAAAGAGAGAATTATAAATACAGGACCTAATCTTCTAAATGTTCACATCAGCAAATACTACTTGATACATGCTTTTATAATTCTCCATTAACTACTCAAGTATAATGCAGTTTTAATAGAAATAGTTAAGAACATTGTCATGGAGATTCATTCAAATGTATAAGCATAATATTGCTGATGAGTAAAGGATTTGTATTTCTTTCACCCTCCTTTGCTTCCCATGCATTTATGGGTTCTCAGCAAATTCTGGGACCTCAGTCTTTCTTGCCAAGGGCTTCTGGTGTGTGGCTGGCCTTGACCTTGCAGTCAACCTCCCATCACCAGAGGATAAGTCTGCAAGGCACAAAGCAAAGGAGAAATTTAAATGACCATCAGGGCATTTGGTGTTTTGTATTTACCTATCTTTAAAAATCAAGTTTGGAACTGAATTACCTAAATTCATTTTGACAGTTTATATAGGCAGGGTTAACCAACGTCAGCACTTGGAAAGCCGCTTTGAATTACAGAGTGCCCTGCAAGGGTCATGCATCGTGGTTGGAAGCATTCGTCTTGCTATCTTTTTAAGACTGGAAAGTTAACAACAAAATTATCTTGGGAGCATCATGTTTTCTAAAGCAAACAAAGAGGATGGTAAAACCTTTTAACTCTTGGTGCTTTTACTTCTTGAACCAGAAAGCCTTGTTTCTATTAAACCTAAGGAGTACAAGCCATCCATAATATACACACCTTAAGTTATTTCCTTAGAAAACATATCTGTCACAGAGGAGTGGAAAAATAGGTTTTCTCCAAGAGAAAAAAATTCTGCATTAGAATGCTCAGCTTCCCAAGGAACTTTTCCTTCTGCTCAAGCTGAACTCACCCCTTGTTTCTCCATCTGAAACCCCATGGATCATGGAGGCTCACAGTTACCTTGTGTCTCTGGAATGTAGCTCAGCCCATCTCCACAGGGCATGAGGGGGCTTTTTGTTTGCTTGTTTTTGACTACGGGAAGTGGGCCTGCCCCATTGTCCAGGCTACTTTATCTCTGGCTCCTTGTCACAGCTGCCAGCAGCATGGCGTGCAGGGTTCACAGTGTGCCAGAGCCTCTTGCAGCCCTTGGTCTGCTGGGCGTTTGGGAGTAGGAACCCCCTTGCCTTGTCTTTTGCTGGGCGAGTGTCACCCCATCCACACACTTCCTGAACCTGCTTTGCCTGATAACCAGACTTTCAGTTCACTTCAGCAATGTTTGTTCACTCAGTTCCTCCCTTACATCCTGCACGCCGCCCCCCAAAACAAGGATACCAAAAAATTATATGAAATACTTAAAAAAGAAAAGAACTATTGTGTCCATGCAGTCACCAGATTAGCAGTGATTTCTGACAGTTCCAGCCTACGATACAAGAGCCTGTGAAGGCCATTTAGTGGGGAGCCAAGACCATGGACCTGGGGGCCTCGTGGTCTGGGCTCCCGTCCTGCTCTGCCACTCACCTGCCGTGTCTGTGCAGTTTCCTGTTTGGGGGAGAGGGTCATAACAACCACTAAATACCAAATCATGTGAGGAGACATTGCTCTATCAGTGTGGGTAAAACATATATCTTGCCAGTCTAATCACCTCACCTGAGGAATCTAGTCTAACCCAGAAAGCATCTACGGGAATAGCAAACAGACATCTCTTCTGGGATTATGACAAATGAGGGTCAGCCTTCTGGAGTTACACTGTATCTTCATGCAGGGTTTTACTGGTATTTAAAAATAGCTTACTGCTCTCATAAGATTGACTTTCTCCCCCTTCCCCAACATAGGAGGCGACATATCTCCAAAAGAGCACCCAGAGTTAAAGTCCTCTGTGCATCACCTGTACGTCATTGACAGCCAGCAAGCCCTGTTCGAGCTCTCGCACAGGATTGAGCCGCGGGTATGAGCCCCACCGCACACTGCCTCGCCTCCCCCGGAACCGCAGCACCAAGCGTGTTATGTTCCTGCAGGAAAAGTTGCTGAGTTTTATCAGCGTATCACAATAAGATGCACACAGCAAAGCCAGCCAGAGCGTACTCAGGAAGTGATGTCAGCCACCTGAGTTGGGGAGAGGCTGCTATCGAAAGGAGATGGCAGAAGAGGAGGCAGAAACTTTCTCGAAATGAGAAGGCTGGCTTTTTAGGATCACCGTGTCGAGCCAAACCATTGTTCACTTTGCGACATGCCAGCGTCAAGGCAGGAGGCCGCCCCTTGTCATACGGTGACCAGACAGCTCGGTTAGAGTGCACAGCGGGGAGCTTTACTTGGCCTGGCAGTAGATGGCTGTTTATAGGCGGTCAGAGTAGGAGCTCGTTTGAACACTCAAAGATAGTGATGACATCTCTAGGTTTCTATGGAGATGGACTGGTCTCCATCGTTACAAACTAGGACATCACCAAAAGCTACTTGTGTCTAAGGAGGCAGTGAGCACTGGTAGCTGCCACCCCTGCTCTAATCTCCAGAAGAGAAATGTCGAGGCACGCATTTCTTAGCAGCTCAGTCGCTTAGTGCTGTATGCTTGTGGGTAAAATTCATCTCTGCACAACTTGATTTACAACTGTAAGTGAGTTAGACTAAGTTGCTTTGCCAATAAGGAAAAATAGTCATCTTTAAGAAACTGACTCACTGTTTACTTTCTGGGGATTTTCTTTACATGTGCAGACAGGCTCTCATCTCTCCTCAAATACAGTACAATTTTTGACAAAAACACAGTGCCTGCCATGTTGCGGGCACTCTGTAAACTGTTTCTGGGGGTGACAGTCACAAAAGTCCATTATGTTGCTCCTGGCAGTGCCCTCGTGTTCTCATGCATCGGCCACCTCGTGCCTACACTCTGGAATGAGGACCGCCAGTACAGGAGGTCTACGTGGGATTCGATGTGTGGAGCGCTTAGCGCTCCCTGGAGAAGAAGAAGGGACATGACATAAAACAGTGGCAATGGCCTGTCTTTCAACAGATGAAAAGAGCCCCCAGAGATCCAAATATCTGATTTATGTTGGACACTTTGAAGTCCTGTAGCCCACCTCCCAACCAAGGCAGGGGGCCTTTCTAGAATTTGCCTCCTTTTTCTTCTCAAAGTCTCAGAGTCTTTTAGATCTCTTTTTATTTCCATTTTTAGAGATTGGGGCTCCTGTGATAAATAAGACCTCTGGCTGTTCTCACGAACTGGTTTGCCGCAACCTTCAAATGAACAGAAAAGACCTGTGGGAAACAATATTGAAATCCATCCCTGCCAGCCAGATCCTTGTCACTCCTCTTAAATACAAAGTTCCTGCTTCCCATATTAGGTCCATTCATTTCCACACGTGTGACCCTGGCGCCCCTCTCGCCAGCCCTGGCAGCTCCTCTCCTCGGTGCCTGTACAGAACCGCTTCCTCGCCTCTCATCAGCACCTCAGCACTGAGATGCATCAGTGCTTTCCGACACCTTCGTAGCAGCGCTGTTCCCTGGGCTTGGCAACCACGCTGACCTGGAGAGATCACTCAAAAGAACCACATGGAGCAAATTTGGGGAGGACTTTGAGAGAGAGTCTGTCCCATTGCGTCCTTCAGTCCTGAAAATGAACAGGGCTTGACAGAAAGGCACCATCCTGGGCTGGTCCACTCAGAGAGATGCCCCAGGCAGCTGGGAATGGAATGAGACTCACTGGAAGAGATCAGAACCAGGGAAAAGCGTTTCCTCTCGAGGCTGACCAGACAGTGAGGTGCTCCCCTTGGCAATTACTGGTGACGGTGTGGGCTGACAGCACCAGTGTGTGTTTTGGTCTTTTCTCTGTTCTTAGGGAGCAGCACTTAGCCATTCTGATCCTGTGAGGCTGTTTTGACATCATCTCTGTGTTTTAGAGTTTGAGTGATTATTCGCATTAGATTTACACTGCTCCGTCTAGAACTCCTGCAGTCGCCCCACTGGAGAACTATTTCAGCACAGCACCTGCTGCCTGGACCTCAGCTCAGACATGTGCATGGCCAAACAAATCCCCATGTACGTCAGGCCCGAACAGATTCTGAGGGTGTATTCAGTTTACCCCCATATGGAATGAGTGGAAACAGACTTGGGAGAGAACAGCGCTTGCCTGCTATTTCCCCCAGTCATGGGGCGCACGTGGCTCTCGGGCTCTCCCCCGGCTCTCGGGGTCTCCCCCAGTCATGGGGCGCACATGGCTCTCGGGCTCTCCCCCAGTCATGGGGTGCGTGTGGCTCTCGGGCAGCAAAAGGAAAGGAGGATTTTGTTCTGTTTAGATGTGCTTTTCCATGCCCATCTTCTGAAAGTCGTAATCTCCAAATCTTCCTGAAATTTAACAGCAGTCTCCAGAGGCTTCTCTGGCAGCAGGTCTCAGAAATTTCAGAAGCACTGAGAAGGCCTGAATCTGGAACTGACGGATTCAAGGCAGGATCCTGGGACCAGATCAAGCTTAACATGAGACTCTTTCTAACAAGGCTGGAGTTGTCCCAGTGAACAGGCTGCATGGAATTTAAGCTGGGTCCCTGTTAATAGGGGTAGGTCATAGTCCCTCACCGGGAAGATTTATAAGCTCCTTTCCAACTCTATTAGATTTTCACAGTTGCACAAAATCTCCATTCACTCTGAAACAGCTCATGTATCTGCAACCTTCACCAGCGAGGAGTGCATGGGCCCTTCTAAGAGGGTTCTTTTTGCTACAGCACAGCTTTCAGACAGTCCTGTATGTCTTTGGATCTGTCAGCATTCCAGCAAACCAGCCCTCTTTAGAAGCTCGCATAGGACAGTGTGGTCGTGGCTCAGCTGCGTCCGACTCTTTGTGACCCCATGCACTGCAGCCCACCAGGCTCCTCTGTCCATGCGATTCTCCAGGCAAGAATCCTGGACTGGGTAGCACCATTCCCTCCTCCAGGGGATCTTCCCAAACCAGGGGCTGAACCCAGGTCTCCTGCCTTGCAGGCAGATTCTTTACCATCTGAGCCACCAGGGAAGCCCGGCAACAGTTCCCAATAGGCAAAATCCTAACCATTCCAAAAATATGAAATTTTTTCATACACATTTGCAGATGCTCCAAAGACCACAGTTTTTAAAATTCACTCTGTTACAATCTGTACAATTGCTGAACGGTTGTAATGATACTTATTATCACCTGCATTTACTTTATCCTGATATTTCAGAATAAATTTATTGTCTTAGATCCCTATCCACAAGCAAGTTGGGTAGAGCATACCTGAAATTCCGAGGCATGAGGACAAAGTAAAAGCCCACCCCTCTCAATTTGTGGGGAGAGGTGTACTCACCTCTACGTAGGGAGAAACAGTAGTGTGAAAGAGAAGGTGTTGGTGGCTTTCAATCCCTGGAGCTTGGCCTTGACGGCTGCCCTGATCCCCGCCCTGTGGTTTTGTTGTGGGCATCACTCACCACAGATCCCAAGTGTCCCTGGGTGGTACACGGACTCCGAACTTCTCAGAAACTAGGGGCAGATCAGATCCACTGTGGTGGTCTAACACGGAGTTTCTTTTAAATGCGGTCTAATGCGGCGTTTCTTTTAAATGCTTCAAAGACGTGTCCTTAAAATTTCAGCCTGCTTATTAACCAGTGAGCCATTGTGCTTAGAACCAGTGCTGGAAAAATGTTTTTTAAAATTGCCAAAAAGTTAAATGAAAATGTACTATATAAAGCAAAGCTGTATATATACTAAACATTTTTTAGCAGAGTACTATTTATTTGCATAGCCTATTTATTGTATTCGTATTACACTGTTATTAAAGACTGGGATGAAGTCAACCAGAAGCAAGGACTCTTGACTGCTGTGACCTTGTCAGCTTGCGTTAACAGTTAGAAGATAGAAAACCTGCAATCAGGGCGCCTACCTAACTTCTCAGGGACTACACTTCGTAGTTTTCCACCATTAGAAGAGCTGGTAAATATGAAACACTTGTGGAGTTACCAGAATTGCCATTAACAGTATTTTCTTTCTCATATCTCATGCTTTCTGCTTCTGTACATATGACTGTGCTGTGTATTTATCAAAGCTAGTAAGCAATAATTTATATGTAAAAATGGCCAAGCAATATAAGGTGAAAACTTACATAAGTTACTGTTACCTTGTATTTTCAAGTGTTTTTTTTTTTTAACTGCTTTTCCAAATACAAGATTATGTTAAAGATACACTATTCACGCCTCAGAACGTCTTGCTTTGTGATGTTTGGGGACTCTATAGCCAGTGTTCTGGTACCATATTATGCTCAGATTGAAACTCAGGAATCGTTTACCCAGAGTGTGCTACAGGTAGGTGAAGAGATTCTCAGGTGGCCCGTGGAAGCCAAAATCATTTATGCAGTTATTGCAGAACTTAAACATGCTGTGTTGGAAATCACGTCCTTTTCTGGGATGTGCAGAGTCCGACAACCCTCACCAGCACCTCACCCCGTTCAAGTGGAATGGGGTACTCTCCCTAGCCCAGACATGGAGGGAAGCTCCAGGCCCTTGTGGGGATGCTCGAGGCCTGGGCCAGCGGCAGCACAAGAGCCGGGGTGGGATGCTGAAGCAGAGGGGTGGTGATGATGCTCCTCAGGCCGGAAAGACATTAGACTGTCACACCAACTCCTCTCTAGCCCTTCCTCCGAGAGGATTATACATCCCGCCCATTGGTGTCAGGCTTGGCCTCTGGCATGTCCCTGCAGGAGGATTATGTCGAACTGAGTACCGGCCAAGCGTCATCCTCTGTGCAGTGAAGAAGGCAAGGAGTGACCTGTGTGGCTTGGAGACTTGGAGACAGGCTTTGAGGTGGCCTGGGGCTGCCATGTCTGTGAGACCCGCAGTGCCCAGGTGGAGGCGTCTCCATCCGCTGGACTCTCCAGCTGGTGGAGGATGTGTCACCTGAGGGGGAGAGAAAACACCCTTATTAGAAGCTACTGAGGCTGAATGGAGGGGTGGGGTGGGCGGCCTGGTATTTCCTGGGCAGCACTTCACCACAGCTGGCTAAGACAGTCTCTAGGACACAGGGGAGAATTAAGGCAGCGGCAGGGCCTTGCCCAGGTTCGACAGCCGCCGTGGCTCTGTGGTGTCTAGTATCTGGTAAGTCTGTTTCTCCTGGAGAACCGTGTATGGGGATGGACGGCCAGGTTCAAACTACGGGAGCTATCTTGATTGCTCACATGCAACAGCGCTTGCTCGTCTAGTTCCCCACCAGCTGCTGTGCCCCCACGTTCCTGCATGAGGCCAGGCCCTCACTACCCATTACTTCAGCCATTACAGTGACCTGTTTAGGCTTCCTCCCTTTCATCTAAATATTCCCTTTCCAAACTGATTTTTTTTTCTTTTCTCTCTCTCTCTCTCTCGCTTTTTTTTTTTTTGCTAAAATATAGATCCTGGCTCAAAATCCTTCAGCAGTACCTCCCAAGCTATAGAAGTAAACCTCAATAGCATACAAGTTCTTCACATTCTGGCCTCTTACTTATCCATCCAGGGGTTAAAGAGATTGGGAAGATGAATAATTTGGTATCCCCCTTTAAACTGCTATTCTACATGGGGAGATTCATTGATTCTTACTAATAATGCCAGATGAAAATAATATGCAACAGACATTTGCTAAATAAGTAATGTGAGAATTACTTGCTCCTTTCAAAGGTGTGGAATCTTGAAGCCACACTGAGGATGCAGAGCTCGCCAGGGTTGGAGGGAGGGGGGCAGGGGCTCTACCAGGATTTGCCCAGGCGGGCAGAATTGCCTTCGCTATCAGAGATGAGCTCTTTCCTACCAGAGAAGTTCCAACAGAACTAAAACCAGCCAGCAATTCAGTCATCAGATGAGCGATCTGGGAGAAGATCTCTAAGATCACTTTCAGCCCCTGGCTGTTAAGAGAATTGGTGCAGATCTGCAATTGCTAGAGATAATTGGTTTTGTTTTGTTTCAGGAAGTGACTAGGCTGATGTGGGAAACAAGAACTGTTCATGGTCCTTTGTGTCCCGTTGACCTGGGCTGGGCCTCAGCTGGGAGGGAATGGCAGTGGGCCAAGAGCGGAAGGGCACCTCACCCTTCCCGGCCCAGTGCCCCTGCTGACTCCACAGTACAGTCCTAGCAGACATGAAGGCCTGCAATAAACAGACGAATAAAGCCCTGGAGTCAACACAGCAGGGTCTGCTTCCAGCACAGAGCCAGCTGCTGCCTCCCCAGGGGTAAGGAGGGTCCACAGTGAGGGTGAACCTCGTCCTTTCATCTGTCATTATATTCCTGGCTGCTGCCACCTGGCCTCACTCTGCCTTCTTGCCCAGGCCCCCTGACTGGAGCCAGCACTCAAGTCTGGCTGGACTCTTCTCCTCCCCACCCCAACATGCTGTGCCCGGGACCCCTTCCGCACCTAGCCCCCCGCCAAGTAAGGCTTGGCCACTCCCAGATCCTCCTGGGTGACCCATGCTACACTGAACCCCCTTATCACTGTCTCAGTTCCTAGAGCAGGTCCCACCCACGACTCTTTAGGGAACCACCCTGCATCTCCACCCATCTTGCGTGGGCTGCCTCGAGGGTGAGGAACAGGACCAACCTAGCCTGTGAGGCTAGACTGCCAGGTTCGAATCAGACTCAGGCATTGAAGAGTTGGGAGAACCAGCATAAGTTTCCACCGCCATCTTAGCTGCTGTTTCTGCACCTCAGAAAATGGGAGTTCATATGCCTTCTCCCTCACAAGGCGGTATGAGAAATAAGATGAGACAATAAACAAGACAGATAAGGAAAATATATAGTAGTACATCTGATGATACAAGGTTCCTAAAGGAAAAAAAGCTAAAGCAGAGAAGGGGATTGGAGAGTGCCAGGGAGAGGGTCAAAGTGCCAGGACAGGCCTTTGTAATGAGTTGAATCACGCCCTCTCAAAACTCATGTGTTATGGTCCTAACCCCCAGGATCTCAGAAAGTGACTTTATTGGGAGACAGGGCCTTTACGGAGGTTATGAAGTTAATTTGAAGTCCTTACGGTGTAAGCCGTCTAGTAGGACCCACGTTCTTATGAGAAGTCAAAGTGTTAGTCGCTCAGTCATGTCCAACTCTTTTGCAACACCGTGGACTGTAGCCTGCCAGGCTCCTCTGTCCGTGGAATTCTCCAGGCAAGAATACTGGAGTGGGTTGCCAGTTCCTTCTTCAGAAGAACTTCCCAAGAACCTGCATCTCCTGCTTGGCAGGCGGATTCTTTACTACTGAGCCACCTGGGAATCACATTTGATACTTAATGACAGTTTGTGGACTAAGGACCTCCACTGCTGTGGGGACCAAAATGTGAGACACTCAGGCCATCTGGTGGGCATATGCTGATCCTGCCCAGCAGTTAGGTCGCAGCTGTAGATTCCTGTTCTTGAGGTCCTGGTTAAATCAAAGGACACAATGAGGCACTGTTGTGAGTGAGAGGCTTGGCTGCTCTGCTTTACTGGGCCACGGTCCAGTGGGTTCTTGTTTTGTTTTTGCAACACAATGCAGTCTTTAAAAAAAAAAAAACAACAAAAAACAGAAATCAAGGGAATGAGAAAGGAGGCAAGCTGGAGAACACTGACACTTGAAAGGGTCAGGCAGGCACTGTCTGTCATCTGCTGTCCCAGAAGGGGATGAGGCTTCCCTGGTGGATCAGCTGATACAGAATCTGCCTGCAATGCAGGAGACCCAGGTTCGATCCCTGGGTCAAGAACATCCTCTGGAGGAGGGCATGACTCCCTGCTCCAGTATTCTTGCCTGGAGAATTCCATGGACAGAGGAGCCTGGTGGGCTACAGTTCACGGGGTCACAAAGAGTTGGACATGACTGAACGAACTTTCTTTCAAGGGGATGAGGGTGAGAGCCAGGCTGGAATGCATCAGGCAAGTTCCTCCACACTCCTGCTGACCACCAAGGGAAAAGTCCCAAACAAGCCTACAAAGCACCTGAACTGAGCCCTGCTTGGTTCCCCAGCCTGTCCTCTGGGTACTGCTCCCCACCCCACCGCTCTCCCCAAGAGACACACCTTCGCTTTACTTCTGCTGCTGCTGCTGCTAAGTCGCTTCACTCGTGTCCCACTCTGTGCGACCCCAGAGACGGCAGCCCACCAGACTCCCCAGTCCCTGGGATTCTCCAGGCAAGAACACTGGAGTGGGTTGCTATTTCCTTCTCCAGTGCATGAAAGTGAAAACTGAAAGTGAAGTCACTCAGTCGTGTCCGACTCCCAGCGACCCCATGGACCGCAGCCCACCAGACTGCTCCATCCATGGGATTCTCCAGGCAAGAGTACTGGAGTGGGGTGCCATTGCCTTCTCCTCGCTTCACTTCAGCCATGCTCAACCTTTCAGGCAAGCCCGCAAGCCAGAGGACTATCCATTCTGCCATCCCCATTACCCAGCGGGCACTCCGGCACTAGGCGGTGCTGTGCTCTCGCGGGGCTACGGCCGTGAACGTGAACGAGACGCGCGATCCGCCCTGCACGCGCGCACCTGCCCCGGGTGAGGCCGCTGCCCCTCTAAGGGACGCTCCGGCCTCAGCACCGCGGGGGAGGCTGGCCCGGGCCCTCAGGCCTGCGTGGATTTCCTCCCCACTGGCTGTCTCCGCCGGCCCAGGTTTAGCCCTCAGGTAGGTGTCCCAGGCGCAGGTGAAGGGCACAGTTCACGGCCCAGCGATGCTGCAGCGTCGGCGGGATTCGCAGCCTTGCGGGGCCAGCGCTGCCCGCTCCAAGACCCCGTGGGTGACGGGAGGTGGCTGAAGAGCTCCGGGGGCTGTGGATCAGAGGTCGCTTCAGCCCCTTCCCAGGGTTGTGATGTCCGAGGCGCTGGAAGCGATTCCAGCACATTCCTGAATGCGTATAGCTGGGGTGAATCCAAGTCCCCTTTCCCAGAGCACGTACCAGCTAGGCCACACCTGAGGTCTGTGCCAGCAGTCCAGAGGTCCCAGGGCCACCACGGTCACGTTCTTCCTCAAGGCCCTGAACACCGTCCGCAGTTCAGAGGAGACTTCAGGAGCCTTAGCTGAGCCCTGCTCAGAAACGACCCTCTCGCTGCTAGGGGTGCGGAGAACACTTGTCCTCCGCTCCACCCCACCCCGTCTCTCCAACAGTCCTGCCAGGGCTAAATTTTGGCCACTCCCAGATCCCACGAGGGCTGAGAATTTCCCTGACTCTCACAATGGCTGAGCACCCTTGTTGCCCCAGCCATGTATAAGCTGCTGGAACATTCTCAGGTGTGAATAGCCTGGTGCCCCAAATTGGGGTGGAGGGGGATGGAATGAAGGTATAAAGCTCGGTTTCCTTCCTTCCTCTTCTTTCCCATGAAAGAGCCTTGACAGCAGATTCAGATGGAAAAGAAGGACAGGTCCCCTCAGTCACGCGCAATGGCCCCAGTGGTCGCCGCTGGGCTCCTTTTGTTCTTCGATACCAACGGGGTTGGGGCCACAGATTCTCTCCAGAGTCCCGTCAAGATGTGGGGAGCAGCCAGCGGCCCTCCTGGAACCCATGTTTCACATTATGCATTGAAATTCCCATTGGCCCGGGGCTGAGCTTACCCTGCAGAATCAAAGAGGTCAGTAAAGGCAGGGGACAAAGCACAGACTCAGCCTGGAAGCCAGAAGACACCGTACAGTACAGACGGAGATAAACAGGCATTTCAGAGCAGCACAGGGCAGGGCGTGGGATGCTGCCTCTTCTCTGACTGGCAGTGCCTGGCCACTGGGTCTCCAAACAGTCCTTCTGTTTTGGAAATGCCAGCTTGTTTTGGACCCAAGGCTTGACTGTTTTGGGGTTGGAGTGGGGAGGATTGACTGGATCACAAACGGCCTCTGGATGATAAATACGGCAGTTTGTATGTTTCATATTCTGGTACTCAGCCCTCCCCATGGGGAGACACTCTTTTTGTTTATTTTTAAGTTTATTTTACTGAAGTAGAGTTGATTTACAATCTTGTGTTAATTTCTGCTATACAGCAATGTGATTTTCAGTGTTATATATATATATATATATACACACACGCACACACACGCACAAACATACAGATTCTTTCTCATATTCTTTTCCGTTATGGTTTATCACAGGGCATTGAATATAGTTCCCTATGCTCTACAGTAGGACCTGTTGTTTATCCCTTCTCTAATAGTTTGCATCTGCTAATCCCAAACTCCCAGTCCATCCCTTCCCCACCCACCACCCCTTGGCAACCACAAGTCTATGTCTGAGTCTGTTTCTGTTTCATAGATATGTTCTTTTGGAAGCAGTCTTTTCATTTACCTTTTAATCTTTTTTAAAAAAATTATTTATTTACCTTGACTGCGCCGGATCTTAGTTGCTGCTCGTGGTCTTTCTCCCTAGTTGCGGGAGCCAGGGCTACTACTCGTCATGGTGGCTTGTCTTGTTGCAAACTACGGGCTCCAGGTACCCAGGCTTCAGTCGTTACATTTTTCAGACTCTAGAGCACAGACTCAGTAGTTGTGGTGCATGGGCTTAGTTGCTCCGTGGCAGGTGGACTCTTTCAGGACCAGGGATTGAACCCATGTTCCCTTCAATAGCAGGTGGATTCTTATCCACTCTACCGCTAGGGGAGTCCCTGGAAACACTGTTTTTTGACAGTTACTTTTCCTTTAAGAAAAGTTCCCAATCTTGGGGTTTTTAAAATTATTCACAATCTGGCAGTTCAGAGTTGCTTAGTGTCTTTGGGTAGGTGTTAAAGAACAGCTGGGTTTTCTCCCACTATTTTCTTTGCCCTTTGGTTTATTTCACTCAGTGTTCCAGTAGAAAGATCATTGGAGTATGAATCAGGGAAACCTGAATTCTGGTGCCTGCCCCATGTTCTTCTAGGAACTGTGGCCTTGGGCAAGTCATTTATCCTCACTGAGACCATTCTCTTACATTCTGAGATGATGTAGAATCACAGGGAGGGAGGAGGGCTTGGTTAGTTTACTATGTCACCATGTAACAGCTGTTTTGATTCTCTCTTGGAGAGTTCATTCATTCACTCATTTGTTCATCAACTATTTCATATATGTCGAGATCATGACAGACATGAAGATGCAGAGTTGACGAAGACATGGTCCCCACTGATGAACAGGCATGGTGGAAAGAGTGCTGATTTCTGAGGGATGCAGCCAGGTCCCAGTGCTGATTAGCTGTGAGAGCTCAGCTAAGTTTTGCTGACTTCTCTGAACTCTAGTCTGCTTACTAGTGTAATGGGGTTATTGCATAGGGTGACCAACCATCTGATTTGTCTGAGACTGAAGAGTTTCTTAGGACACAGGACTCTTGGAACTAAAACCTAGAAGGTTCCAGACAAACTGGTAGGAGTTGGTCACCTATGTGAGAGATGAATTGAAATGACACATAGATAGGACCTAAGCCCAGGGACTTCCCTGGTGGCTCAGACAGTAAAGCATCTGCCTACAATGCGGGAGACCTGGGTTCAATCCCTGGATTGGGAAGATCTCCTGGAGAAGGGAATGGCAACCCACTCCAGTATCCTTGCCTGGAAAATTCCATGGACGGTGGAACCTGGTAGGCTGCAGTCCATGGGGTTGCAAAGAGACGGACACGACTTAGCAACTTCACTTTCACTTTCACTTTTCAAGCCCAGTGCCCAGCATCTGCTAGCTGCTTTATCAATACAGCCCTTCTTTGGGTATATGCCCACACAGCCAGACACCCCCACTCACGCACCTCATCACAGGATAAAGGGAAAAGAGAAAATGTAAGCAAATAAATATGCTATAGCTAAGGCAGCTATGGGAGAGAAGGACTGCTGAGAGAAGCCAGGAGAGGCTGCAGTAGGCGGTTGCCTGGGGTGAGGGAGAGGCGGGTTAAGTGAGGGTCCTGATTAGGGAGATGCAGCCTGTGCCTGAAATATTTGTAAATGCTTGAAAGTTTAACAGCTTCGGGCTCTAAAGGGATGTTCTTTGTGGTTAGAACAAGCAGGGAAGATCCTAAAGGTAGGTTTGATTCATATTGTAAAGGCCCTATGTATGATTCTAAAAGATTTGGCTGTCATTTTGAAAGTTTCCAAACACTTTTGATGATGCATCCTTCTGGTGAAAAAAAGGTGAAAACTGACACCCTTCCAAATACATGTATATTTATGTATAAATAATGCACATGTAATGTGTCAGAAAATAAAGCATACAAAAAAACCCAGAAGTGTTTAAAGAAGCAGATGAAAGGCAAATATAAGTAGAAGTTCTGTTTTCTTTCTGTTCTCCACTGATTTATTTTGTCTGCTTCCTCAAGTATACACACCCCATTTGAGAGATCACTTCTGTTGGTGGTGGAGAATCATGGCAGGCTTTAGATGAAAGCAAAAAACTTCACCTGATCAGGTTTGATTTTCAGCAGGTGACCCTGAGTGCTTAAAGAAGGGCATGGAGGCAAAGAAGCCAGGAGGAGACTGTTGTCAGAGTCCAAGAGGAGGTATCAGTGGCCCACACTCAGGCGGCAGCATAGGTGTACAGGGAAGACGACCGACTGGGGAGGGATTTAGGAGGTAAAAGCAGGAGGACACGTGACTAAGGATGGATCTGTTGAGTTAAATAAGTGCATGCATGCATGCCTCTTGAAAGATGTCCTCACATAGAGGTACGCCCTGGAACTACACTCAATTTCACTGACATTTTTGATCCACACTCCAGATGTGATGCAAGGGAAGTCAGAGCTGTATTATGACTTTCATGGGCCCCAGACACTTTGCCTTCAATGAGCCCCTTTCTCCATTAAAAATAATAAAAATACATATTTATATATAAATAAGTATATATATGAAAGCATCTGAATGAATTGTATAGAGAGGAATATAATAAAGTATTAATATTATATTCCATTTTTCTCTTGATTTTAGAAGAAAGTAAAATACTCGCATGGGTTTCTAAAGGTATGGTGCACCTTAGGCACCGTGCCTGTGGTGCCCAAAGGATAAGTCAGTCCTGGAAGCCTGTAAGACTCCGGGGATGTGGCATTCTGGCAGGTTTGGCATGAGCATGGAGCACCATCTAGTGGCTCACATGTCTGCAAGGCAGCCGATCTGCTTATCTGTAAAACTTTGACTCAGCATCCCACATCAGACCCAGGCTGTCTTATGGCTGCTTGACTCATCTCCAGACTGCCCTGGATGCTGGGTTTTGAGACTGATTGGCAGGTAGGCAAAATGAAACCTCAAGAGTGCAACAAGGGCACAGTAGAGCCCCCAAATCAGCTAAGAGCCAAAGGTTAAAGTTTTCATCATATTGAGGCTTGAGGCAATACACTGAATGGGGGTATAAGTGGACACCAGTTTAGGAAAGCAAGTTTTAAAAAACAAAAAAAAATCGGTTTTGCAGTATTCTCTCAGTATTTCTTATTTTCTTCTCCACTAGGATTCCTTCTGTATCTGCAAGGCAGTTATCCAGTATTTGATAAAAGGCTAGACTTTTTTTTTTTTTCTTTTTCGTGGCCATGTTACATTCCTTTGAGTATCTTAGATTCCCTGACCAAGAATTGAACCCAGGCCCGTGGCGGTGAAAACCTGGAGTCTTAACCACTGAGCCGCCAGGGAAATTCCTATATGATCTTTTTGATTTGCTTTTAAATTAGGCTTGCTAATATCTTATTGGGTTTCTCTTATTGAAAATTTTGCATCTATATTCATCAGGGATATTGGCCTATAATTTTCTTAAATTGTAGTGTCCTTATCTGCCCAGAGTATTATTGGCCTTGTAAAATGAACCTGGAAATGTTCCCTCTTTTTCAGTTTTTTGAAAGAGTTTGAGTACTGTTAATTGTTCTTTAAACATTTGGTAGAGTTCACTAGTGAAATCACCTTGTCCTAAACTTTTCTTTGTTTGGAAGTTTTTGATTACTGATTCAGTCTCCTTACTCATTATTGGTCTGTTCATATCTTCTACTTCGTAATTCAGTCTGGGAAGGTTGTAAATTTCTAGGAATTGACTCATTTCTTCTAGGTTATCAAACTTGTTGGCATATAATTATTCACTACTATCTCATGATTTTTGTATTTCTGTGGCAAATTGTAATATCTCCTCTTTCGTTTCTGATTTTATTTGAGTCTTCTCTTTTTTCCCTTAGTTAGCCAGCCAAAGGTTTGTCCATGTGTGTGGCTCCTGACTTAGAACTCTGGATGGGGCAAGAGAGAAACAAGCCTCTTTGGCAGTGTTCACACAGCTGGAGAGTCCAGGCACTTCCTCTCACACTCTCACCTTCCCGCACAGGAGACATCACAGGCTGAGAAAGGTTCTCTTGTCCCTTCAGCTGAGCTACCCAGGAGAGACATGGTGTAGGTAAAGTCAGATGTTCCTCTTAACCTCTCTGATGTGTTCAGTTGCAGATTTTTGTCCTTGTTGCCCCAGTCACGTGCTAGAACCTCTGCTGGACTCTTGGACTTCTACAGTCTCTCTGATCTGTGGGTGAGTGTCTAATTGGTGATTCTTGTAGGGGAAGATGATAGAAAGCTTCTATTTTTGCCATTTTGATGATGTCACTTTCCAACAGATATCTTTAAAGATATAAACTCATAAAGTTTACTCAAGAAATAAATAGCCCAATAGTGTGAAAGTCGCTCAGTCATGTCTGACTGTTTGTGACCTCGTGGACTCTACAGTCCATGGAATTCTCCAGGCCAGAAAACTGGAGTGAGTACCCTTTTCCTTCTCCAGGGGGATCTTCCCAACCCAGGGATCAAACCCAGGTCTCCCACATTGCAGGTGGATTCTTTACCAGCTGAGCCACAAGGGAAACCCAAGAATACTGGAATAGGTAGCCTCTCCCTTCTCCAGCAGATCTTCTCAACCCAGGAATCAAACCAGGGTCTCTGCATTGTGGGCGGATTCTTTACCAGCAGCCCAATGCTTGTATATCAAATGAAGCAACTGAATTCATAGTTTAAAGTCTATATCAATTTGCCTGTATCCAGTCTGGAGCTTAGGCCACACAGGAGGTAAACAGGGAAAGTTTACAATGAAGAATCATCAAACTCTGATAAAACAGGACCTGTTGATGCAAGATAAACCCAGTGCTGGCAAGGATGTGGAGTAACTGGAACTCCATACATTGTTGGTGGGAATTCTACACGGTATAGCCAGTTTGGAAAACAGTTCGGTAGTTTCCTATAAACTGTCACGGATCCTTACCATTCAATTCAGCACTGCCACTCATAATTTACTTAAGAGAAGTAAAAAGATATGTCGAGACAAAGATGTGTCTTTAAAAGTTTATAACCGACTTAGTCATAAGAGCCCCAAACTGAAACCACCCACTATTTACCAACTGGTAAATGGATAAACACGATACAGTGTCTACATACATTAGAAAATATCCTGACTAGGTTGAATCCTAACCCCCAAAGTTGATGGTCATAGGAGACAGGGCCTTTGGGAGGTGATTAGGTCATGAGGGCAGAGCTCTTGGGAGTGGGATTCATGTTTTATAAAAGAAGCTCTAGAGAGATCCCTAGTCCCTTCATCTCTGCAAGTTTACAGAGGGAAGGTGCCAACTGTGGACCTGGACACAGGCCTTCGTCAGAACGTGACCATACTGGCACTTTGATTTCGACTTGCCAGCCTCCAGAACTGGGGGAACTTAACATGTGTCCTTTAAAAGCTACCCAACCTGTGGTATTTTGTTACAGCAGCCTAAGTGGACAAAAAAGGATACGTTTGGGGGAGATTGAAATATTCTACATCATAATTATGATAGAGTTTTTAATATATATATTTCTTAAAGCTCAACAAATTGTACATTTAACATTGGTAATTTTATTATTTGTAAACTATTTCTCAATAGAGCTAATTTTTTTTTTTAATAGTAATTTCAAGCCTCTAGACTACCCTAATTAAAACAGAACCCCTGGAGATAAGGCCCATGTGCCTTAGGTGATTCTAAAGTGCAGTCTGGATTGCAAATGACTGTCTTTGCAGAAAGAATATTTGTGTGAAGGCTAGCTTCACTAAGGCATCTCAAATGGTATGGCATCAATATGAACCTTTTTTCCAACATCTCCCACTTGTTCACTCAGTCCTGTCTGACTTTGCAACCCCATGAAGTGCAGCATGCCAGGCTTCCCTGTCCTTTACTATCTCCTGGAGTTTTCTCAAATTCATGTCCATTGTGTTGATGATGCCATCCCGACATCTCTTCCTCTGTTGCCCTCTTCTCCTCCTACTCTCAATCTTTCTGAGCATCGGGTCTTTTCCCAGTGAGTTGGCTCTTCACATCAGGTGGCCAAAGTATTGGAGCTTAAGCTCCAGTGTCCATCTTTCCAATGAATATTCAGGGTTGATCTCCTTCAGGATTGACTGGTTTGATCTCCTTGCAGTCCAAGGGATTCTCAAGAGTCTTCTCCAGCAGCACAATTCAAAAGCATCAATTCTTTGGTGCTCAACCTTCTTTATGGTCCAGCTCTCACATCCATACATGACTATTGGAAGAACCATAGCTTTGACTATATGGACCTTTGTCGGCAGAATGATGTCTCTGCTTTTCAGTATGCTGTCTAGGCAAGTCTTAGCTTTCTTTCCAAAGAGCAAGTGTCTTTTAATTTCATGGCTGCAATCACTGTCCGCAGTGATTTTGGAGCACAAGAAAATAAAATCTGTCACTGTTTCCACTTTTTCCCCATCTATTTGCCATGAAGTGATAGGACAGGATGCCATGAATGTTTTTGAATGTTGAGTTTTAAGCTAGCTTTTATGCTCTTCTCTTTCACCCTTATCAGGAGGCTCTTTAGTTCCTCTTCACTTTTTGCCATTAGAGTGGTATCATGTACATATCTGAGGTTGTTGATATTTCTCCCAGAAATCGTCATTCCAGCTTATGATCCATCCAGCCCAGCATCTCACACGATGTACTCTCCATACCTGGGCTTTCCAGGTGGGCCTAGTGGTAAAGAATCTGCCTCCTGATTAGGAGACATAAGAGACATGGGTTCGATCCCTGGATCGGGAAGATCCCCTGGAGAAGGAAATGGCAACCCACTCTGGTATTCTTGCCTAGAGAATCCCATGGACAGAGGAGCCTGGCAAGCTATGGTCCATCAGGTCACAAAGAGTGAGATGTGACTGAAGAAACTTAGCAAACAGGCAGTCTGCGTCTAAGTTAAATAAGCAGTGTGATAATATGCAGCCTTGTCGTACTCCTTTCTCAATTTTGAACCAGTCCAGCGTAGTGTAAACATAACTTTTATGTGCACTGGGAAACCAGAAGATTTGTGACTTGCTTTGTTATGACATTCACTCTGTGGGGTGGTCTGAAACTGAACCCACTGTTTCTCTGAGGTCTGCATGTACTGTGATTTGAAGGAAAACAGAGCTGCCGGACTAAGACCAACTGCTCAGAACTCCGTCCTTTCCAGAACTTAGTTCCTGGATGGATCTGAAGCACAGAGAACTCAGCTGTTAACGACCAGAGTCAAGCGTGCTGGCCAGACTGAGGCTGACATGCAGGCTGGCTTCGCAGATGCGTGGTCTGCTTGGCCTGTAACGCTCTGTGGCTTCCATCCTGAAATTCTGAATAATTTGAGTTTTGAATTTGTGTTTTGTTAGTGAAGTCTGCTGGGACAGTGAAGCATGGGCCAGGTATTTGGAGGCTCTTCAAAGTGTCTTAGCGTGTCCTATGCTTTTTTGTTCGAGACAGATGTGGAATAGAGTACAAGGAACTGAGGGAAACAGGCCATTAGTGAAAGTTTTGTGTTTATCTGGCTCAGGCTTGGGCTGTGTTTTCTGTTTGCTGTAGCTATCAGGTGTTAGAAGCTAAACTTGCTCCGTGTCCCTGTTTTTGCCTCCCCTGTGGTCCTTGGATTTCCCCAGAGGCTTCTTGAATCTTCCGAGAGGCACAGTTCTTGGAGGTGTATTCCCCAGTTGTCATACCAGAGCCCCAGTGGGGCTCTGGAAGGTGATGTGGAGGGAAAGCGTCTGTGGTCCTACAACTGACAGGCTTTTAGTGAGCTGACCTTCGTAAGAGCTTCTCCATTTTCTTGTTTTGTTTGTCCCTCATTGGTGAGACAGGGAGACTGGGGAAGGTCGAGATGGGTATATCCATTCCCCCAGGTTGGTTCAGTTCAGTTCAGTTCAGTCGCTCGGTCATGTCCGACTCTTTGCGACCCCATGAATCGCAGCACACCAGGCCTCCCTGTCCATCACCAACTCCCGGAGTTCACTCAGACTCACGTCCTGGTTAGGGTCTGGTAAAACCTCAGCAGGTTAGGCTCTAGTAAATTACTTTCTCTTGAGGGCAGGCCTTGTTAGGAAGAATGGAAATGTCTGGGTGTATTCAAGAAAGGCCGTTTTCCCCTCCCCCGCACAGACGTAGGAAGGGCTGCTTCTCCATCTTCCCTGTGAGAACCTGCAGGAGTCAGCAGGCCGCACTCCCAGAAGTGTGGGAGCCTCCCTGGAGCTTAGCCCATCTGGCCTCCCGCACCTCGCCCATCACACTCCGCTCTCCCCGCCCAGGCACCAGTTCCCACAGACTGGCTTCTGCCCTGGTGAGCCGTGACTGTGCCCGGGTGAGCCGTGACTCTGCCTCTGGTGAGCCGTGACTGCCTCTGGTGAGCCGTGACTCTGCCCTGGTGAGCCGTGACTCTGCCTCTGGTGAGCCGTGACTCTGCCCTGGTGAGCCGTGACTCTGCCTCTGGTGAGCCGTGACTCTGCC
>NW_024070202.1:31413078-31413711 GCF_014754425.2 Oryx dammah | reverse complement strand
CCTCCCTGTCCATCACCAACTCCCGGAGTTCACTCAGACTCACGTCCTGGTTAGGGTCTGGTAAAACCTCAGCAGGTTAGGCTCTAGTAAATTACTTTCTCTTGAGGGCAGGCCTTGTTAGGAAGAATGGAAATGTCTGGGTGTATTCAAGAAAGGCCGTTTTCCCCTCCCCCGCACAGACGTAGGAAGGGCTGCTTCTCCATCTTCCCTGTGAGAACCTGCAGGACTCAGCAGGCCGCACTCCCAGAAGTGTGGGAGCCTCCCTGGAGCTTAGCCCATCTGGCCTCCCGCACCTCGCCCATCACACTCCGCTCTCCCCGCCCAGGCACCAGTTCCCACAGACTGGCTTCTGCCCTGGTGAGCCGTGACTGTGCCCGGGTGAGCCGTGACTCTGCCTCTGGTGAGCCGTGACTCTGCCTCTGGTGAGCCGTGACTCTGCCCTGGTGAGCCGTGACCCTGCCTCTGGTGAGCCGTGACTCTGCCTCTGGTGAGCCGTGACTCTGCCCTGGTGAGCCGTGACTCTGCCTCTGGTGAGCCGTGACTCTGCCCTGGTGAGCCGTGACTCTGCCTCTGGTGAGCCGTGACTCTGCCTCTGGTGAGCCGTGACTCTGCCCTGGTGAGCCGTGACCCTGC
>NW_024070202.1:31328553-31412978 GCF_014754425.2 Oryx dammah | reverse complement strand
TGGTGAGCCGTGACTCTGCCTCTGGTGAGCCGTGACTCTGCCTCTGCCTGCAGGTCTCTGCAGTCTGTGGGGCAGTGGCTTGTCCTACAGCTTCAGGTCTTTGATGGATCTGAGAGAGTTGTTGATTTGTCGGTTTGGTCAGCTTTCTTTTGGTCTCCATGTGGTGGGAAAGAGAACTAAACTTCCTTACGGGCAGAGCTAGAAACTCGAACTCAACTACTGTTTAAATGCTCCTACAGTTGTAATGCTGTGGCAGGCAGTAAGGTTGTGGGAAAGAGGCGGGGAGGCTTTGAGGCCTGGACTGGGCACCAGCCGGCCCACCTCTTCTGGCTGCGTCACTGGAAGCCTCACTGCCCTGAGCGCTGTCTGCGAACTGGCTGTGTACCCCGAACTCAGAGCTTGTAGAAAAGCAGCCTCTCGGGGGCCCCATTCCAGACCCGCTGAATCAGAACCCACAATGTAAGGAGACCCCCCAGGGGATCCCTGTGCAGGTTAGCGTTTGCAAAGTTCTGACTACAAGTTACGACACACTTTCAAACATGAGTTTGTTACCTTCATTCCCAACAGTTCACTGAGGCATCCGGCGGTACCACAGTGAACTCCCAGGGAGCTCTCTGGGACACCTTCATTTAACACACGTCTTGGGGAACACAGAAACCTTTGTCCAGTGTCACGCGTGCCTCTAACTTTATTTCCCACCTGGATCACTGTGTTCCTTCTGTTGCTGTCTTATGGATGACTAGGAAGAACTTCAGCTGTGATCAGATACTACAACTGTGTGAAAGGCAATGGGGAATGAGAAACGAGTTGGCAGTTGTATCGGACTCCAAAATCTGAGAAGCGTACAGAGCCCAACAGGTGCTAAGCTGTTAAGGCTGTCAGTATGGGTTAAATTGTTTGAACCTGAGGCTGTCAATGTGGATGAAATTGTTTGAACTGTTAGGTATTTCCTTTCCTGGGGTGCTGACACACTAGGAGGACCATGAACTGAGAAAGTTTGGGAACCTCTGGTTTAACATTTGGTTAATTGCTTTGTAACCAAACCAAACAGGTCCGGTCACCCCGTGCGAAGTAAAGCGAGTCTTCTGGCACTGGGTTGCGCTGAAGGTAAGTGCAGGTTTATCGCAGGGCACCAAGCAAAGAGTCCAGGCAGCTAGTGCTTAAAAGACCCAAACTCCACACTGGCTCTCAGGAAAAGGTTGTTAAAGACATGATGAGGGAGGAGGGTTGTGGAGTGCCTGATTGTCTCGTGGCGAAGTAATTGGAAGTTAATCAACCTTCCGGTTCCAGCCGGTCTGGGCGCTACATGCTTGTGGGCAGCATGCAGTTAACTTCTTCCACCTGGTGGAGGTTTCGGTATCTGCAAAACGACTCAAAGGATATGGCTCAAAATATTATCTGTAGCCCTCGAAGAGGAGCTAAAGGTCCTTGACTTTGTTTAATGGTGAAACTATTATTTTGCTTGACTGATTTCTTTTCTTTCTGCATTTTCTCAGTTCTCTGATTAAATTTACTCTTTAGAACTTGGGGAATGCCTAGGAGGCTCGAGTTTTTCTACAAACAAGAGGCAAGCGGAGGACATGAGGGCGTCTGTCCTGGAAAGGCCCCACAGGGTGCTACTCAGTCACAACTGCTCTTTCACTGGATTTTTGAATGAATTAAATGAGATAATGCCCATAGATGTTAGTTCTCTTCACTTTGCCCTTATTTAGTGTGCTCCTTTTCTGTTGAATTTCACCTGCATTCATTAAGGACATATGCAAAACCTTCATACCAAGGTCAGTGAACCCCACCTACAAGCAGGATATGTTTACAACATCATGATCAGTTTCCCTACTGTGCAGTGCTTACACCTGTATCACTCTTTATGCTGAACACATGAAATCTCCTTGAATTTTAACAACCAAATGAGAAAAGCCAAAGATATATTAATAACTCCATTTTAAAGGAGGAAACCAAACCCCTGAAATTCAGAAGGGTTGCATAGTTGCACAGGCTCAGCAGAGTCTTTTCCTCACAAACTAGTGCCCCCTTACTTCCTTTACTGCCTGTGGGGAGAGGAGGGTATTCCAGAACTGGGTGGGATGTCGGGGAAAAAATGAAAGTGTTAGTCGCTCAGTCGTGTCTGATTCTTTGTGACCCCGTTGACTGTAGCCCACCAGGCTCCTCTGTCCATGGGATTTTCCAGGCAAGAACATTGGAGTGGGCTGCCATTTCCTCCTCCAGGGGATCTTCCCGACCCAGGGATCGAACCCTGGTCTCCTGTGTCTCCTGCATTGCAGGCAGATTCTTCACCACTGAGCCACCTGGGAAGCCGTTACAGAGAGGGTGGGCACTGTAACGAGCAGCCAGGTCACTGTGCTGTTGAGGGTGATGAAGGGAACTTGTATCCTGCTTCATTAATACTCATTTCAGGTGATTCAGTGAACCCCTCTCTCACTCTCCCCCCACCTCCCTGGCTCCCTCCCTCCCCACCCCCCGCCTCCCCCCACACACACTTCTTGAGGGTCTGAATAGAACAGGAGCTGGTTATAGATTCTGGTCCCCGGGCAGACGCTTTTGACCGGGAAGGGCTGGGACAGTTCATGGAAGGTCTGAGGCCTCCCCAGAGAACTTGGAGATGAGAGCTACATCAGAGCTGAACACACCATTGCCTCTGGATCCCTCATTTGGCTCTTTTCCAGGTCAGAAGTGACCAGAAATGGTGACCATCTGTCCACTTTTTCTTAGCCTCCAGCCAGGGTGGCTTGGCACACACCGTGGCCATTGCCCACCCCAGCCTCCGTCCCCTGGATGGAATTTCCTGCTTGGTTCCTTTTCCTCCTTCTCAGGTTTAATGCCTACTTAAGAAGACAGTGTATAGGGTCACTTTTCCTCCCTTTTTAAATAACAAAGTCAAGGAGATCAACCCTGGGATTTCTTTGGAAGGAATGATGCTAAAGCTGAAACTCCAGTACTTGGACACCTCATGCGAAGAGTTGACTCATTGGAAAAGACTCTGATGCTGGGAGGGATTGGGGGCAGGAGGAGAAGGGGACGACCCAGGATGAGATGGCTGGATGGCATCACGGACTTGATGGACTTGAGTCTGAATGAACTCCAGGAGATGGTGATGGACAGGGAGGCCTGGCATGCTGTGATTCATGGGGTCGCAAAGAGTCGGACACGACTGAGCGACTGAACTGAACATTTATTGGGAAGCCACTGTTAGCAGGTGGTGTGCTGCGTCTCATACCGACCGTCCCCAGGTTAGTTTGCGGGCGCTGCCATCACGCAGCACCACGGACAGTAGCTTACACAGAAGTGTGTCGCTTCCCAGGAGTCCCAAGTCCAGGTGTGGGCAGAGCCCCGCTCCCTCTACAGCACAAGGTAAAGATTTGCTCCACGTCTCTCTCTAGCTTCTGGTAGCTCCTTGACTTGGTGGGGCACAACCCATTCTCCACAGGACATTCTCCCTGTGGGCCTGTCTCCACATTTCCTCATTTCATAAGGGGATCATCATATCAGATCAGGGCTCACCCTTCTCCGGTAGGACCTCATCTTAATTCCATTGGCAATGACCTTTTATCTGAAAAAGGTCACATTTTGAGGTGTTGAGAGTGAGGGCTTCAACATATACATTTGGAGGGACGTAATTCAACCAATAACACCCCTCCACCCACCTACCCAACTGACAAATGAAGAAACTGAAGCATAGAGGAGTTAAATAAGCTTCTCAGGGTCACATGGAGAGGGAAACGGCAGCCCACTCCAGTATTCTTGCCTGGAGAATCCCATGGACAGAGGAGCCTGGCGGGCTACAGTTCATGGCGTTGCAAGAGTCAGACACAACTGGGCAACTAAACCACCACCACCACCTCAAGGTCACCTGGCTAGTGAATGATCAAGCTGGGATTTGACCTGGAAGCGCTTTATTCAGAGATGTGGTTTGCAGGCTGGCGGCACCAAGGCCACCTGGAGCCTCACTGGGCGTGGACGGCTGGGCCCCACCGCACAGTTTGTGGTGCGGGAGGCCTCGCGCGGGGCTGCTGCCTTGCGTGGGGCTGCTGCCTTGCGTTTCTGACGGGTGCCAGGTGACGCCGCCACTTGCCTGGGACCGTCTTTAAAAACAACTGCCCTGGCGGCGGCTCTCAGACCCCATTTTGCATTCACATCACTGGGAGCGTCTGTTTCTTCTTCTGAGCAGTTCCTGTGACCCAATCCAGGAGATTTTGATGGGATAAACCTGGATGGGGCCCAGAAATCTGTACTGGTGACAGGTAAACCCAGTGACTGAATCGGTGGTCAGTGGCCCCCTTTGAGAAAGCACCAGCTTCCTGTTTACCGGTTGATTGCCACAGTCCTTCCACTTCGCCTGCACATTGGAGTCGCCTGGGAAACTTTCAGAAGCGCTGAATCCATGGCTGGGACTCACCTGTATACATTCTGATGCAGTTAGTATTGAGGGATGGCCTAAATTTTTTAAAATTCAGGGTTTGTTTTAAAAAAAAAAACACTGGGTTTTTAAAAATTCTCTTGCAGGTGACTCTAATAGCACAGTCCAGGTTGAGAACCATAGCCACAGCTGAAAGCTGGAAAAGATCCCTTAGGGGTTGGTTACTTTGACAGGTTCCAGACATTCATCTAAGAGCCCAGGGACCTGGGGCCTCCATTCTGACCCTCAGTCAGAAGGGTCTTCCTCATTACTCAGGCCTTTTGCAGCCAGAAAGCCTGTGTCTTTTTCCCAAAGAACCAACATTGCTCTCTGCATTCATTCATAAGAGGGGTTGTGGTGCCCTGGGGAGCTGTGAGAAGGCCAGGAAGCCCAGGCCTGATTCCAGCTTCTGCACTTGCTGAAAGTGTGAACCTGTATATATTATTTATGGGGTGACCGGCTTTCCTTATCTGAAAACCTTACTTCCTACAGTTGTAGTGAGGAGTAAAGGGTTACTGTGGGTGAAGATCTTATAACGCTGCCTGGCACAGAGTAAATTCCAAATTAGTGTTTTAGAATTTTTCACTGAACAGGGATGTATTAAGCAGCTACCATATGCCAGGCATAGGGGTACAACAAGGACCACAAAGTCCTGTATCTCAGAGCTGATAATGGAAGGAGCAGAAGCTGATAATATCTAATGTGACTACTAAATTACTGTTGTCTCCGAATCCCCAAGATGTCCTCAGGGACCCTTTTTAATGAACTGCTTTTTCCCACCACCAAATTTCAGAAGTCCTAATCCCCAAAGTGATAGTATTTGGCCTTTGGAAGGCAGTTAGATCATGAGGGTGAAGTCCTATGAATGAGATTAGATCTCTTCATAAGAAGAGATAAGAGGGACTTCCCTGGTGGTCCAGTGATTAAGACTTTGCCTTCCAGTGCAGAGGGTGCTGAGATCCTACATGTCTAATGGCCAAAAAACCAAAACCTAAAACAGAAGCAATATTGTAACAAGTTCAAGAAAGACTGTAGAAATGGTCTGCATAAAAAAAAAAAATCTTTTTTTTAAAACAGTGAGAGCTTGCTTCTTCCCTCTGCTGTCCACCATGTGAGGACCCTGCAAGAAGACCTCAGTCTGCAAACCAGGAAGAGGGTCTGAACCAGAACCTGATCACCTGGGCACCTTCATCTCTGACCTCTCAGCCCCAGAACTGTGGGATACATATGTCTCAGTCACGCAGTGACTGTTGTAATACAGCAGCCCAAGCTAAGATACCCGAACGAGGGAAACTTCAAAATCAAGTCCTGTGCAGACAGTGGCTCACGGGGCACCCCTTAGGAATAAGGGGAGAAGGATGAAGTGGCTGTGGCAGGTTCAGAGGAAAAGGGGTTGCTAAGATCCCATACACCGCTGCTGCCTTCCTCCTGTCTGATTACATCTTTCTAGGAAAGCTCTCTTGATTTCTCTCCATTTTCTCTCTGTCCCCTCTTTTTCTGCCTCCCTGCAGTTGTTCCCTGGGAAACTTCCCACTCTAAATTTTTACGTTCTCCTGTGGAGTTACGGCTTGGGGAATGGTGATGAGCTGGGCACAAAGTCGCACTTAACAAGGCCGAGGGGTAGCAGGAGCCGTGGCCTCAGGGCCTGGCTGGCAAGAGGATTGCAGCGTTTTTCTTTTTTCTTTCTTGGATCATAGGCTCCTATGTTTCGCTTTCTGGGAGGCTCGTTAATAACTAACGGAAGTGCTAATTGCCTCGCAGGCACTGGAGGGCGCCGGTTCCTCTATTTGCTAAGAGACCGCTGGTCCTCCAAAAAGATCACCTGGGCTAGCGGGGTGCCACTCCGAAATTCCGCCAGGGCCCTCTTGAGCAGCAGCCGGGGCGATCCTCAGCCAGGCGACTGGCCTGCGTCCCTCGCCCGGCGGGGTCTCCCTGCCCCGCGTGGCCGCCGGGATGCTTCGCCGGCGGCACTATCTCCGCGTTGCACGTGCACATACCGCGTTTCCTCCGCGGGTGTCGCTGTGGTCAGGAAAGAAAGCGTGCAGGAGACGCGAAGGCTGTGCGCTGCTGGGCTTGATAGGAGGTGGGGTGTTGCGGAGCGGGATACTAAAACGAGAGGTTAATTACCGCCATTCCAAAAGGGACTGAAATGTTCCTCAGTATGAAAAATTGTTCCCGTTAGCGGCTGCGCCTCCTGCAGCCGCCACAGAGGAGACAGAGGGTTTTTTTGGTTTGGTTTGGTTTGGTTTGCAAAGCAGGGCTGAGACCTGTCTCCAACTCTTTGTTGACTGATGAAGTTAGTCCTGGGGCCCCTTCTCCCTGGAGCTGAATCAGGGGGATGGTTCTCAAAAGGCAGCACAACCTGTTGAGGATATTTCAGTGCACTCCTCGCCGGTACCCTGGAGTTTTTTGTTTGGAACTGATGGGATGCTGCCCAGGAATCTGCACTTCTTTACAAGCATCTCTGGTGTCACAATTAGTGCAGTCCCTACTTGGAAATACAATAGTTAAGAGAATCAGATTAAATCAATTTCTTGGAGACTTGCCAGCAATCTGGGTACTGTTTCAAAAGATGTTATACCGGGTAATTAGAAAATTGCAGAAGTAATTTTACTGCCAAAGGGCAGAAAGTGGCCGTTTTCACACTGATGTGGCTGTATTTTGGATCTGATTTCTACCAAATGCTTGTGATCTGCTAAACCCTTACTTACATAATTCTAATTTGTTCTCCCACAACTTGATGGGAGACTCTCCATTTCTACCCACTGGTAAACGGAGGCTCTGAGGTTAAGAACTTGCCCAGAGTTGGCTCTGCTTTCCATGGAGTATGGACTCCACCCCAGGTCTGTCTGGTCCCCAAAGCTTTGTCATCTTTTGTGCAGTTTGTACAAGTGAATAAGGGAACTGTGGGTACTTGGTCTGTCAGTCTGACCCTTAATGTGATGATATGCAAGTTCTGCAGACTGCAGATCGGAATTAAGTGCAGAAAATGTGTGGGAGATTTAACTTGGAGAATTTAGCAAATACAGCATGGGTTTCGGGTCCAGGTTTGGTCAAACATTGGTCCTTGCTGTGTACTGATGAGCTCTCAGTTCTTTGTCCAGTGCACAAAAGCAGATTCATGGTGACTTTGATAGACTAAGCCCCCTTCAGTGGTCACTTGTATTTATTCCAACCACCTGTATACAGAGCTTCCTGCCTCAGTGCACCCCTACAGTCTGTTCTCAATACAGCAGCCAAAGTAGGCCTTTTAAAATAACCAGATGGTGTCACAAACCTTCCAATAGATTAGAATAAAACCCAAAGCCCTAACTGTGCCCCTTGAGGCTCCAGTGGCTGACCCAGGGTACCTCTCCCTCCTCGTCTTGAAACAACCCCCCAACACACACACACACTGCCCACTTAGCTATCTCGTCTCTCGTTCCCAGCTTAGGGCCTCGCTCGTTAGACTGTCATGACCATGAGGACAACAGCTTTGCCCTGTCACCTGTTATATCTTCAATGCTGGCATTTGACAAATAAATGAATGAATTTTTGTTAGTGAATTGTGGTTTTTCAATTCTCGGACATTGTTTCATTAGGGAAATTAGAGTGGGAGATAGCTTTGGGAAAACAGCTCGGTGATGTTGTATTTCACTTCTCCACATCACTAGGTTTTGAGGTTCTCCCTTCTTGTCTCTAGGGACATACAAAGAGCACAGTTTCTAAAAAGAAAGTGCATACCCATTGAGGAAAGGAACGCAGATCCCCTCTACCACTGTTCATACCCATCTGTGAAGATCCATCTTGGATCAGCCTAGGGTCCCCAACCTGCCGGGGAAGAGTTTTCACTGGTTTCTTAGTGTGGAAACTCAGAAGATGGACATCAGAGCCCACTGTAGAGGGAAGTGTCTCATAAAAGTGAGTCCCAAAGCAGAAGTTAAGATGCTTTCCCAGCCAGCAAATAGCAACAAAAATAACTCTTTCTCCTGTCAGCTGGGTTAAGGATTTGGCAAGGAAAGGATAAGGTTTTGGGGTGAGGTGGAACAGGGAGAAAGGTTGATGTTTTCATTGTGGTTTGCTTTGGTTTTGAAAAAGGTTGCTTGCCAAAGATGTGACAGTGATTATCTCAACATGTTGGGTAATTTGGGGACTCTGAAGCAAGGCCAGAATTGCCTGGAGTCTGAATCTAGTGACTCCCACTTGCTCTGCTCCACTTCATGGACTCCTTGATCCAGCAAGCCACCCTTCCCTTCCCTGTCACCGTGTGCCTCTCACAGTCTGTGGATCTGGAATTTTACTCAGTGGCTGCATCTGTACAGGCCGCCTCTGTACAAAGTTATGATTTTTATCTGCTGAAATATATAAAAGCAGCTGAATTTAGTTCTCATTACAGAATAAGTTTTCCGTTGTCCTGAGAGCTACTTTCTATCTTTAAAAAAGCCTAAGTTGAACTTTTTCTGTCACAGAGGCAGATTCATGGTCAGCCTGTAAAGCTGCAGATTCAGTTATGTCTTTGTCTGGCTTCCTCCAATGTCCTGGGCATGACCAGGAATGTGTTCACACGTCACATGTTCTTGTAAAATTGGAGAAAATAAGCTATATTAACGGTGAACATGAAAAGTGAAAGTGTTAGTGGCTCAGTTGTGTGCAACTCTCTGTGACCCCAAGGACTGTAGCCCACCAGGCTCCTTTGTCCATGGAATTCGTCAGGCAAGAATACTGGAGTGGGTTGCCATTCCCTTCTCCAGAGGATCTTCCTGACCCAGGGATCGAACCTGGGTCTCCTGCATTGCAGGCAGATTCTTTAGCATCTGAGCCACCAGGGAAGAAATCCGTCAAAAACGCTTTTTCCACTTCAGCTTGCCCTCTATTGACTTCTTGCACCTGGTGTCGTTAGAGGTGGCAACCATCATTTTGGGATCCAACAGAAGGAGAGTTGAATTGCACATACATGGGATTCCAATTTTTTCCTGTAGAAATAAGTCATGCTAAGTTATGTTGTCCAGTGTGGCTTTTATGAATATCCCTATGGTCTACCATGCTTCTTCACCTGACATTGTAAAACAGAAGGGCCTAAAAGCAAAATCTGTAAAGGAGGAGAAACAGGTTTGAAATGTACAAACCCAGAAGCTAGTCTGTGTACAATTTGTACAATCATCAGATCTTTAATATTGTAAGTGGAAGATTTAGGAGGAGTCACAGGTGGTGCAGTGGCAAAGAATCTGCCAAAGCAGGAGACTCAGGAGACTTGGGTTCTATCCGTGGATCAGGAGGATCGCCTGGAGGAGGAAATGGCAACCCACTGCGGGATACTTGCCTGGAGAATCCCGTGGACAGAGGAGCCTGGTGGGCTGCAGTCCATGGGGTCGCAAAGAGTCAGACACGGCTGAGCAACCGAGCACGAGAAAGTTTAGTTCTTACTGCTGCTGGGCCAGAGTGGAGGTTCATCCCGTCAGAGACGAATTAAAACTCATAATGGGCTACCACAACAGGGACATCTGTGATAGATAGATGTCTATGATATCTCTGTCTATGACATCTATGATAGATAGATAGATAGATAGATAACTTACTTCAGTTTATAGTATTTAAAGTAATTATTACCTTAAATGGAGAAGGCAATGGCACCCCACTCCAGTGTTCTTGCCTGGAGAATCCCAGGGACGGGTGAGCCTGGTGGGCTGCCGTCTGTGGGGTTGCACAGAGTCGGACACGACTGAAGTGACTTAGCAGCAGCAGCAGCATTACCTTAAAATCTCAAATTACTCCTGAGACAAAAACTTAATAGAAGTTTCCCTAAATTTGACAATAATCCTGAACTTATGGCATTACTGATAGCGAGTTGCTTTCTTCTATTTGATACTACAAGAATCATTTTTATGTAAAAAGTGCACGACCAAAAATATAGGAAAAATAATGAGTCAACTAATATTTATTATTTATTATATATAAATATTTATATAAACATGTTTATTGTTTATATTATAATTATAACCATATGTTATAAATTATTACATTATTTACATAATATAAAGCATTATTTAATGCTGTGCCTCTGAATTTTGTGATATTTGTGAGCTTTTGGTTTTTATTGAGATATAATTGACAAATAACATTATATTGGTTTCAAGTTTACAACATAATGATTTGATATTTGTATATATGGTGAGATGATCTCAACATACCTAGTTAACATTCATCACATAATTACACATTTCCTTGTGATGAGAACTTTTAGGATCTACTCTCAGCAACTTTCAAATAAATCATACAGTATTGTTAACTACAGTCACCATGCTGTACATTTCATGCCAGGACCTATTTGTCTTATAACTGGAATTTTGTGCCTTTTGACCCCCTTTACCTATTTCACCCATCCCCAAGCCCTTCCTCTGGCAGCCATCAATCTCTTCTTTGTATCTATGAGTTGTTCTTTATTAGATTCCAGCTCTGAGTGAGATCATGTGGTACTGTTTTTCTCTGACTTATTTCACTTAGCATAGTGCCCTCAAGGTCCATCTGTGATGGATCAAATGGCAAGGTTCCCCTTTTTATGGCTGAATAGTATTCCATCGTATGCATCTGTTTCTTTGTCCATTCATCCATCAGTGAACACTTAGCTTGTTTCTCTGTCTTGGCTCTTGTCAGTAATGCTGCGGTGAACGTGTGAACTCAGATATCTTTTTCAGTTAGTTTCTTTATTTTCTTTAAAAAAGTACCCAGAAGTGGGATTGCTGGATCCTATAATAGTTTTATTTTTAATTTTTTGAGGGACCTCTTTATGCTTTTCCTTAGTGGCTGTACCAATTTATGTTGCCACCAACAGAACACAAGTGTTCCCTTTTCTCTATATTCTCCCCAACATTTACTGTTTCTGTCTCTTTGATGAAAACCATTCTGACAGATGTGAAGTGACACCTCATTGTGGTTTAGATTTGCATGTCACTGGAGGTGAGTGCTGGTGAGTACCTTTTCGCATACCTACCGGCCATCCGCATGTCTTCTCTGGAAAAACGTCTGTTCACATCCTCTGCCGGGTTTTGAATCAAATCGCGTGGGGTTTTTTTTGGCTGTTGAGTTGTATGAGTTCTTCATATATTTTGACTATTAACCCCTTATCAGATATATGATTTCCAAGTATTTTCTCCCACATGGTAGGTTGCCTTTTCATTTTGTTGATGATTTTCTTTGTTGTGCAGAGCTTTTTAGTTTGTAATACTCTCAGTTGTTTATTTTTTGCTTCTTTTACCATTGCTTTTGGTGTCTGTCAGCTTTTAAAAATTAGAAATAGGATGGGAAATGAAATCGCAACCAAAGCCACCACCTGTGTCCCCCTCCTGCCTACCGGTTAGGCTGCTGCTGCCCGGGATGGACAAAACCAGAAGGAACACCTCCTGCAGGATCTTCCTAAGTGCGCCTGTGAGGATGTGCCGCCGCTGCCTGCTGCACTCGCCACGCGTCCGAAAGGGAGGGAAGAAAACAATCAAAACGGGCGAAGCTGGAGAGAGAAGGAAGGTGTACAGAAATTCAAGCCAAACAGGTGCAAGTGGGAAGGAGAAAGATGAAGACCCAGTAATAGCTGCTAACTAGAAAGAGATACATAAAGCAAAATATTAGGAGAATGTAGAGTAAAGCAGACTAAACATTTCACAAGTTTTCTTTTTTTCCCAGCTCTTTGCCAGGCCTTTCCCAGATGGTTACTGAACCATTCGTTTAAATTAAGTCTTGCTTAAATTATAAGGAGCTAAGCTAATTTCCAGTGTCAAGAATTCTTGGAAAGGAGCCATGGAAGGTGGAAGAACATACAGCTCTGTCGGGTGGGGACGTGGCCACACGTGTGCCAGCTGAGGACTTCCAGGATCCTCCTGGGACTCACCCCTGTTTAAAATGATAGTCACCCTCCCAAAGCCCGCACTTTATCCCAGTGGTAGTGCTGAAGCCCAGGCCCCATGAAATGTGCAGCGTCTATAGTGGGAAACTTCTTTTTATTTTTTTTTTTTTTTTTAAGTACCAAGGATCTTTATTCTTAGGTCTGGTATTTAATCTGTGGCTGCAGATAGTATGTCACTATTTAGAGAATAAAAGGTCCCATTATCTTCATTCAAGTCTTCAGCCACAAAGTTACACCTTATTCTCATACAAGATAAGGGTTGGTAGGGTATTAAAGAGGTACACTGAGGATAAAAGCAAAAGGGAGCAAACACTTTTACAAGCATATCGTCCCAGTTACCGTGAAGGTTACGTTTCAGGTTAATTTACCAAAGTAGTGACAGAACCATGATTTCAGTGAAAATCAACACGTTATACCTTTAAAAAAACCAATTCAGAAATACTAAGTCAGGCAAGCATGCAAAATTTAGAGTATAAAAAAATGCAAGGGCTGGCTGCCCAAACAGGTATTTTCCTCAGAAAGAGGGATTTGAAAATGCTGCACAGAACCAAAGGAATTAGAAGCTGAATTAGCAGACCCATTTCCTCAGTCTATATATGAGGCAAGTGGGCAGACATTAACTGGTAAAGCTTACTCAGCCAGATTAAGAATGTATAGCATCTAATTCCTGGTGCTATCCGCAACTACATGTATCTAAAATACAAGGAGATAAATATCCAGAATACATCAAACCTATTGATTTAAAGAAAACATTTCAAGGGAGGGGGTGAAGTTGTTATTATAGCATAGCAGCACATTACACATATTTAAGAGATTAAATGGAAAGAAATAATCTCTTATTTTAATGCTCAGTTTTGATCAACACAAGTTTCTAGCCAACTTTCTGATGTAGAGCAAAACAAGTATATTCTTCAGTTTTCTTCTACCTTTTTTTGGGCCTTTCAAAACCGAGCACTGAGTATTTTTAATGTAATGGGATGTTATATGTACATTCTAATTACACATTTAGGAATAAACAAAATGCATATTTCAGTAATTCATAGTGTATTTATAAAATGAAAAGCTCTCTATCAAAATACACTTTTCACTGGGAAAAATAAATAAAACAGACAAATGGATCTACACAAAGTAAAAATTAACTTTGGTAGACTTCACTGTGGAGGACAGTCCATAACAAGCTTATCTGCCCTTACTCCCCCAGAGCTGATCACCTTCTGAGTTAAGATTTTAAAAATATGTTTTAATTGAGATCATTATGTTGACATTTGTTTCTCATTCCACATCATCTTCAGCCAAGCTCTGAGCACTTACAATTCTCTGACTAATTGTCGGGAGCTTAGTCAGAAGCATCTGGAACACTGGTGGTGGGAGAGTCTGCTGCAACACTTGCAGTAACTGCTGCGGCTGTCCACACACAGCAATCGCGTTTGTCAGATGGTCCACACCCTTCTCATATTCACCTTGAGCTAGTAATTCTTCACCAAGCTGTATTTCTTCTAGAAAGAATTTCTGAACGGCTTCAGCATCTTTAAGGTCAGGTAACTTGGAAAGCCCAGCTCTCTCCTTGGCAAGCTTTTGTTTTTTTCTTCGTTCTCGCAGCCTGTTCTTGAAGTTGGGGTCACTCCGTCTCTTGCGGTCGAAGTAAATGCAGTAACCGATGAAAAGGGCCCCGCACACGCCGGCGGCGATGGCGCTGTTCCGGCCCACCATCTTCTCTCCACCGAGGAGCCGGGTCGGCTGCGGCGGGGCCCTCAAAGAAGCCGTTGACCGCGAAGACCCGGACCCGAGTGCGCGGCTGCGTCCCGACGCCCGCCGCCCGCCGCGAGGGACGCCGGAAACTTCTTTTTAAAAATTCCCTGAAATGAATGTATTAGAGGAAAAGTGAACAGTGGGGTGGTAGCCGCTGGGTGGTTTCTCCCCCAACTTCCTTCTGATTATAGTTCTTGGAGTCAAGATAATTTTTCAAACAAGAAACTTACAGGATTCAAAATTGAGATAAAGTTGACTTTCTTATAGTTAGGGGTCTGAAATGGTTATATATAACAGTAAGAATTCCTTGACATTACAGACTAGAGTCCTACATGTTTACATTGATGGCAGCAGGTCTAAGATGCACTATCAAAGAAGAGGAAAGAAAACAGGCTTGAAAAGGGCAGAGATCACAGGGTCTTGTCTGAGCATCCATAAAAGAGAAGTGCCTGCCAGATAAGCACAAATTGTCCACTTCCTCCTCGCAAAACTCCCAGCTCCTTTGCCCCCTGAAAAAGGCTCCTGGGACTCTCCAAGTCCTCCCCCAGCATCTCTAGCTAAGCCAAGTTCTCCGTCAGTTGCTTTCCTTCACAACCCTCTGCCCCAGCTAGGTCTTTCAGAAACACTTAGAGGCTGCAGCCAAGCTAGTTTTCTTTTTAACTTTCCATTTTTACCGAGTGGTAAATTAGGAGCTGGGAACAGTCCCAACTTAACTTTCCTAATACTGTCACTAAGTGGCCACGGGTAATTGCTTGAAAGCTGCGGCCGCCAGATGACAGTCAGAACAGAACAACTCGTAGTGGCCGGCAAGCCTCAAAAGGGTCAGCTGTTCAGTGCCACTCCACGGCCAATTACTTGCATGCCTTACTGAACCTGAGATGGGGAAAAACCAAGCCTCTTGGACCTGGGAAATTTGGATCAGAACTACCTGAACAGCTTCTCTGCCGGCTTTTCTAGGCTAAAGGGATGAGAATTTTAATTGTTGAATGCTAATGATGATGATGTCTAACAGAAAATTACTTGCCCATGTACACATCAAATTGGATCGGTTACTGGAGACTATTCGCCTGATGCCAATGACATTGAGAGTATCTCAGTGCCATAGGTGTGAGCATTTCCACTCTTTCAGTTCCTGCAGGGCATATAAAGGCAGTGAGGCGTGTTGAAGGGGAGTTGAACCCAGTTCCAGGCCTGCTTCAGTAGCCTCCCAGCAAACAGTCTTAAGCTACTCCCTTCCTGGGATCCTCAATCCACCTGCCAGTGAAAGGAGGATGCACCTGCTGTATTTGCTCGAAAGGGTAGTTACAGAGATTGTGATTAGTGCTGTGAAAGGGTTTTGAAATTTCCTGTACAAATGTAAATAGAGCATATTATACAAATGAATGACTCTGTCCCCCAGCACCTCTCATTACTGGGATCTCTGTCCCCAGACTCCACTGAAGCTGCCATCTGTGGTCTCCCCACGGGCATTTCAGCTCATCCTGAGCCCTGGTGTTGAATGCCTTAGGTTTTGTCATTGAGGAGATTCTTTCACATAAGTAAAAGTCAAATTTGCAAAGTCTTTCAAGACTGAAAGAACGTCAGGAGTCTTCTATTTGTCACAGGATTGACCTGAACCTCAACCAGCTCATACAAAGGCACTGTGATTGACAAGCATGTGGTAATGACAGGAGTGATGGAGGTAACGCTCGGAAAACCTCAGCCAGCCTGTAAAGTTTTCATCAGTTCTCTCAGCTTTCAATCTGCAATGCTAATGAAGTAAATAGCAGAGGAGTGCACTAACCTGGTGAAATATTGTCACTTCCTACCCTGTGGATAGATTTTTCCTGGGCTACTTACTTCTTCCTATTAGGTTGTTATCAAGCCCAGTTGTAGTTTTCTGTTACATTCTATCTTAATTTGTTTAGTTGGTCTTAAGCTTTCCTAGCAAAAGGGCATCTTTTCCCCCCTAGAATTGTATTTTCAATATTGGAAAAAGTATTCCTTTTGGGGATCAATAAAAAAGTAATTGCCAACAGTAGGAAAACAGACATCAGAGCTTTCAAATGGGAGAAACTGAGGAATTAGTGAAGAAAAAAAACCTTGTTTTTGCATTTGTTTTTTTTCCAATTATAAAAGTGATCCATGCTTATTGTAAAAAATTGTACAAAGAATATAGAAAAGTCAAAAGAGATAGGAAAACACTGTTAACACACAGGCACTTTCCTTCCAGTATTTTTTTCCCCAGTGCATTTTCTGCTGCTCACATCATTTGTTTGGTCAATTTTTATGGCACCTATATGCCAGGCCACCATGCTGGGGCAGGCACTTTCTTGGAACAGGAGAGTGAAGTCGCTCAGTCGTGTCCGACTCTTTGCGACCCCGTGGACTGTAGCCTACCAGGCTCCTCCGTCCATGGGATTTTCCAGGCAAGAATACTGGAGTGGGGTGCCATTTCCTTCTCTAGGAGATCTTCCTGACCCAGGAATTGAACCCAGGTCTCCCGCATTGTAGGCAGACACTTTACTGTCTGAGCCACCAGGGAAGATATAGTCTTACCCAGTTTTATATCTGCTTGCTTTACTTGTCACAAAACTCCTCCAAGATATGTTTTCTTTACCCATCTTGTCTGTAAAATTGTGTTCAGTTGTCTTCTGATGTGGATTGTTAACTAACAATCATGTTATTCTCTAAGTCACATGAGACTCACTGTCCATTTGCTACTTAACAATAAAACTACAGTCATCCTTATATAGCTCATCCGTGGTGGAAGACACCCATGAATTCTGACAATTACCATCGCCTTCACCTATCAGATTTTAGAAAGAAGCAAGTATCCCTTGATTCTGTCATAAACTTAGGAATAGACTTTGGGGCTTGTCCTTTAAAGCTATGAGTCCAGGAAAATGTTAGCAGGCCCAGCTGGTTCATATCTTTTTATGGTTAAAAGAGAGAGAGAATGAATGAATGTCACCATTTTTATCCTTGCTCACATGGACTGGAATTGTTTCAGCATCTGCTCAGCACCAAAAGTCTCAGGTTTTGAGGGATCAGCTTTCCTACTAGAACATCCCTGCAGATGGGGACTCAGAGGAGAGAACGAAAGAGAAGTATTTTTCCTCTCAATTATTTAAATTTAAGAATAGTGGTACAGATCAAACTGCAGCATCAATAGAAATGTCTCTCCCATGATGTAGCAAGTACCCCCAGCCTCAGTCAAAAGTCAGTCAACTTCCCACTGACTCATGTGTCCTCCCCAGCCACAGAGGGGATTTCCCTGTTTCTCTTTGTGCCCAGGCTTCTCTCCAACCCTTAATGAAATGGTCTAAGCATTTGTATACAGTCAAGCTCTGAATACCTACTATGTTCCCAGTGGGGAAGGCTCAAAAGGAAGGAAGTAGGAGGCATGTAAAGACTTTGTGATTCATCCTGGGAAATTTCAAAAACTTTCTCACTTTTCAGGAATATTTTCTAAGTTTTTCTCTTTCTTTAAGCACAAAGGGAAATTTTCATATCGGTTTTTCAAAAATGAGTTAGATATTTTTCATAACAGAAGTCAGTGACTGCATTTAAGTGTTGAGATTAAAATGTCCCATGTTTAGATGATTCCTGCTAAGTTTTTTGAGAGGTTTATTGGCTTCCATCACTCATTTTAGTTCAGGGTGGTGATTTTTAAATGCTCATAAGGCAAAGGTCTTTTTCCCTGAGAAACAGTCTTTAGAAATTCAGTGTGGCTCTGTGGGCATACATGCGTAAACACATACACACAAGTACATGCCAAAGAAAAACCAAGCTGGACAGTAGTTGAAGAGGAAGAAACAGATTTTATTCAGGGCTATTGCAAGAGGAGGAAAGAGACCTCAGTATAGAACCAAAGCTCAATTCACATATAGTGTGGGCAAGTGGAGATTCATAGCCAAGGAGCAGGATGGGGGTCAGTGGATGGAAATTACTAAGAGAAAATATCAGGGGAATGGGGATTTTGGCCAAACAAGATTCTTGCTGAAGACAGGCCAGGAGGATCGGATGTCACCTGGGAGATGGTGGGAGCTGAGGAACCTGCTCAGATATGGAGGAGGAAAGACTCACTGAACTGACTTCATTTTTCTTGGAATTAGATTTTATAAGAAAGTTCATAGATGAGCCTAGGAGATTCAGGAGCCTGACTAAAGTTTGGTCAAGCAAAAGCATCTTTGTTAATACATACACACACATATGTATCTATACACAAATACACACAGGTGTATGTATGTATATATACTTATACTATAGATTTTTTTCCTTTCTGATAAAATGTAATGGATTCTTAAAATTTCAAATCTTTAGTAAGAAACTAGAGCAGCACTTCCCTTGTGTGAGTCCATGGACCATCTGCCTAAGAATAACCTGGGAAGATTTTTTTTAAATATAGATTCAGGGGTTGTAGTTCCCCCAGGTAATCTGAGTTAGTGGGACATGAGGATCTGTATTTTAAACATGCTCACCAGATCCTTTCATGCCTAGTTGCATTTGATAACTGTCTGGTACAGTATATTTGACCTGTCTTGAAAAAAAAAAAAGCCATGCACAATACTTATTTTCTAATATGATAGTGTCCCACAGCTACCACGAGATTACTTTCATATTCCAGGTACAGGGATTAGTGCTTCCCTATATTATCCTGAATCACACACAAGTTTATTGAGAACTTTTTAGCTTCAGGAGAATGTTTCTTTTAAAAATTAGTAAGTAAGTAGTTTTTATTAGAGCACACCTCACTTTCTTTACTTCATTTTCTTTCTTTTGATGAGGTCCATAAAGTTGAGTTGCATTAGACTAAAAAATTATCAAATACATAGCCTAGAAGTAACACTGAAAATGATAGAAAGGACATTGTTAAACACAGAAGAGTGGAGTGGAATGCAGTTTTGATAGGGGAGGTAGTATATCTTTTCATGTAGAGGCTTAACAGATTCTTTTTGTGATGTTGATAGTATGCCCAGTAAATGCCTCAATATACATGTTTTTCCTTGTTTATTTCATTAATGAAACAGTGTAACTGTACTGATTTCTATTGTTACAAGTTTTAGCATTTTTTACATCTAAGGTGGAGTAATTTGCAAATTGATTCATTCTTATATGTAAGCTGTGTTTCAGAGATCAGTCTCAGGGTGTGGTCTTTACCTTTTTTGAAGATAAACCAATTTGCTCAAGGTTTGGACATAGAATTGGTAGTGGATTTAGGATTAGAATCCTTAGTTGATTGTTCAATCTTTTAATCACATGCAAACAACATGACTTAGGTCTGAGATACAGCTGCCACCCACCATTCTTACTGTGATGTCAGTGCATTTAAGAATATATGGAAATAATTGCCATATACCAGTTTCCTGTGAACCACAAGAAATTATATTTAAAAGGTTTAGTAAGCCTTGGTTTTAAGTGTTTGATCTCACCTTTTGGGTTATAAAAGCATAGATTTTTGAGTTGGTGTGGTTTTAAAGGCTCTTTATATCTCCCTGCAGAGTCTTACTTGTTTTGAGAACATCTGCTATGAATGTGGGCTTCCCTTGTGGCTCAGCTGGTAAAGAATCCACCTGCAATGCAGGAGTCCTGGGTTCAATCCCTGGGTTGGGAAGATCCCCTGGAGAAGGGAAAGGCCACCCACTCCAGTATTCTGGCCTAGAGAATTCCATGGACTGAATAGTCCATGGGGTCACAAAGAGTCAGACACCACTGGGCTTCCCAGATGGCGCTAGTGGTAAAGAACTCATCTGCCAATTCAGGAAACGTATGAGACACAGGTTTGATCCCCGTGTCAGGAAGATCCACTGGAGAAGGGCATGGCAATCCACTCCAGTATTCTTGCCTAGAGAATCCCATGGACAGAGGAGCCTTGCTGACCAGTCATTGCATCACAGGGTTGGACACAACTAAAGCACCTGAGCGCACACACACTATGAGCGTAGCACAAAGGGAGGCTGTCCAAGTGCACAGGTCCCGGGCAGTTTCTCCCCACCGAAACAGAAGCCTGGAATCTGTTTAATAACCAAAGTTTCTAAGGTTCTCAACCAGTAATGCCCTAGCTAAATCTGAAGCATGAGAAAAACGAAACAACATTCCTTTTATCTATCCAGACACCTAACTTAATGGTCACTGAATGATTTTCTGTTGATAGACATGAAATGTCTCTGGGACATTGACTCATCATTCACTCAACAAACATTTATTCAGTATCTGTCATATACCAGCATCTGGTCCAGGCAGTTGGGATACATCAGGGAACAGAGATCCCTTGTCTCACAGATCTTTTTATTCTGTTAAACTTTCAAGTATGCTAGGCTGTTTGGATGTATCAATACCATATAGGTATTTTGTTGGTCTGTGATTTGCAAACTGGTAACCAGAGGTTCTGTTCAGCTCACAGATAATTTCTGAGGTTAGCTAAGTGGATTTTTTTTAAGTTAGTTTGAGTACTTTAAAAGCTGTGTACCCTCCAAAAGACACATGCCTGCACCATTTCTTACTGTTCCCACTTCATCAGCTGCACTCACACCTTACCTGCCTGGCCCCAGAAGGCATTGGAGTTTGTGTGCCCCGGCTTTTAGCATGTCTGTGCTTGGCATTGGTACCTCTTATTCATCTAGAATTGTCAGAATAAACTCTCTTCTCTTACCTGAAAAAATTCAGATGCTTTGTATGTGTTCAGAACTCTATCTAAAATGTCAGGCCTTTCATGGGAAGTCAGCTCACATGAGATTGTGAGTTCAAAATGGCAGTGGCTTACATGGCTAACAATAGCTGAGATGTTCCTAAAACTCACAGTGCCACTCCATTCCCTTACATTGGAAAGTAAAGTTGGTCTTCTTTCTGTTGGCAAAATTATATATGGTGGTTACAGGGGAAATGAGTCTGTACATCTGTTTTTTAGTGAGCTCTTATTCTTACAACTGTCAGCTTGTTGCACTGTCTGGACTACTACCCTCCTGGTCTCCTTTTCAAATGGAATGCTTCTCCCCAGCCCCACCCTGTAAATCCTCTCTACCTAGTCAGTCCAACTCATTCTTCCATGAGGGTTTCCATCTCCTCCTTAAAGCAATTTATTCTATTCTAATTCTTGTCAATTTCCCCTCCTCTGAACTCACAACACACTTAGGGTAGTTGATACACCCACTCATTTACTTGCTCAGCATTTATTAATTGACTGCTCTTCTCTGCTCCAGGTACTAGAGCTGATACCTTCTGCTATAGTCTGAATGTTTGTGTCCCCCCAAAATTCATTTGTTGAAATCCTAGCCCTAAAGGTGGTGGTATTAGGAGGTGGGGCCTTTGGGAGGTGATTGGTTCATGGAAGTGGAGCCGTCATGATAGAAATTAGTGCCCTTATGAAAGAGTTCCCAGCTCTAGTGTCTGCCAGACCCTGGGTGTACGGGGACAACCTACCTCCAGGTTTGGGTCATCAGTAAGGACTGTAGCAGAGTGTGCCCATCATTAAAGCTGAGAAAGTTGAGTGATCTAACTAGTCACCATGTTTTGACTACCCTGGCCCTCACACTATTCCTTTAGCATTAGTCTTGGAAATTTCCAAAATATGTCACCACGTCCAGTGAAGGCTGTCCCCTTGCTGATCCTCCTCTGAAGCACTATTTTCCTCATTGATTATTACCATCTGTCTTCCTCACCTTCAGTGTCACAGCACTCACAGTGGGGTGGTCTGACAGCTCTCTGGAAGAGAAACCTCAGGGAGATCTCAAGTGCACTTTGATCAAAGAAGCAGGATGTTCAGCCCTTGGTGATCACTTGATAAATACTAACTGAATACCTGGCTGTGGGAAATTATTTCTTTCCATCTTACACTGGAGGTGGGAGAGGACTGGAGTGTAGGGACACAGATTTCTGTCTCCCAAGGCAGAGGAAGTTGTTCCACCTTAAGATGTCATTAAAGAAGTTGGAGAAGTAGAGAGTTAACTATTTCTTGGGACCTTCTTTAATCTCATGATCAAGAAAGTTTCACTTACTGGAGAACAAGATGGCAGAGGAGTAGGTGGACGTGGAGTACATCTCTCTCCATAGATATATCAAGAATTCACCTTCAGACACAGAAGTGCATGCAGAACACCAGCTGAGTGTGGACAGGAGTACCTGACTAGTAGAAAAGAGTATACAAACATTAAAATAAAGAACTGAATGTTATTACAAGAGATAAGGGAGGACACTACATAATGATCAAGGGATCAATCCAAGAGGAAGACATAGCAATTGTAAACATCTGTGCACCCAACATAGCACCTTGTTACGTAAGACAAACACTAACAGACATAAAAGGAGAAATTGACAGTAACACAATAATAGTAGGAGACTTTAACACCCCACTCACACCAATGGACAGAGCATCAAAACAGAAAATTATAAGGAAACACAAGTCTTAAATGATACATTAGATGAGATGGATCTCATTGATATCTTCAGGACTTTCCATCCAAATGCAGAAGAATACACCTTCTTCTCAAATGCACATGGAACATTCTCCAGGATAGACCACATCTTGGGTCACAAATCAAACCTTAGTAAGTTTTAAAAAATTGAAATTGTATCAAGCATCTTTTCTGACCACAAACAATGCTATGAGACTAGATATCAATTACAAGAAACAAACTATAAGAAACAAACACATGGAGATTAAACAATATGTTTCTAAATAACCAACGGGTTACTGAATAAATCAAAAGCGAATGAAAAAAAGTTTCTAGAAACAAATGACAATAAAGACACGACAACTCAAAACCTATGGGATGCAGTGGAAGCAGTTCTAGGAGGGAATTTACAGCAGTACAGTGCTAGCTCAAGACACAAGAAGATATAGAATAGACAGCCTAACTTTGTCCCTAAAATAACTGGAAAAAGAACAAAACCCCCCAAATTAGCAGAAGTAAAGCATAAATATCCAAGCAGAAACAAATGAAAAAGAAATGAAAGAACCAATAGTAAAGATGAATAAAACTAACAGTTGTTTCTTTGAGAAGATAAACAAAATTGACAAACCTTTAGCCAGACTCATCAAGAAAAAGAATCAAATCAACAAAATTAGAAATGAAAAAGGAGCAGTTACAACAGACAGTGCAGAAATACAAAGGATTGTAAGAGATTGTTATGAACAACTATATGGCAATAAAATGGATAACCTGGAAGAAATGAGCAGATTCTTAGAAAAGTTCAATCTTCCAAGACTGAACCAGGAAGAAATAGAAATTATGAGCAACCCAATTACAAGCACTGAAATTGAAGCTGTGATCAAAAATTTCCCAAAAAACAAAAGCCCAGGACCTGATGGCTTCACAGAAAAATTCTATCAAACGTTTAGAGGAGAGCTAATGTCTATCCTTCTAAAACTCTTTCAGAAAATTGCAGAGGAAGGAACACTTCCAAACTCATTCTACAAGGCCACCATCACCCTGATACCAAAACCAGACAAAGACAACACAAAAAAAGAAAACTACAGGCTAATATCACTCATGAACATAGATGCAAAAATCCTCAACAAAATTTTAGGAAACAGAATTCAGCAACACATTAGAAAGCTCATACACCATGATCAAGTTGGGTTTATTCCAGGGATGCAATGATTCTTCAATATACACAAGTCAATCAATGTGACACACCATATTAACAAGTTAAAAGATAAAAGCCATATGATAATCTCAATAGATGCAGAAAAAGCCTTTGACAAATTCAGCACCCATTTATGATTAAAACTCTTCAAAAAATGGGCATAGAAGGAACCTACCTCAACATAGTAAAGGCCATGTATGATAAACCTACTGCAAACGTTATTCTCAATGGTGAAAAACTGAAAGCCTAAGATCAGGATCAAGACAAGGATGTCCACTTTCGCCACTGTTATTCAGCGTAGTTTTGGAAGTCCTAGCTACGGCAATCAGAGAAGAAAAAGAAATAAAAGGAATCTAGATTGGAAAAGAAGTAAAGCTCTTATTGTTTGCAGATGACATAATATTGTACCTAGAAAACAGATATCAGTTGCATTTCTATGTACTAACAATGAAAAATCAGAAAGAAATTAAGGAATCAATCCCTTTTACCATTGCAACAAAAATTAAATATCTAGGAATAAACTTACCTAAGGAGAAAAAAACTCCAGGAGTTGGTGATGGACAGGGAGGCCTGGTGTGCTGCGATTCATGGGGTCACAAAGAGTTAGACACGACTGAGCGACTGAACTGAACTGAAAGAGAAAAAAGAACTGTACACAGAAAATTATAAGACACTGAGGAAAGAAATAAAAAATGACATAAACAGATGGAGAGATATTCCATGTTCCTGGGTAGCTGCTGCTGCTAAGTCGCTTCAGTCGTGTCCAACTCTGTGCGACCCCATAGACGGCAGCATACCAGGATCCCCTGTTCCTGGGATTCTCCAGGCAAGAATACTGGAGTGGGTTGCCATTTCCTTCTCTAATGCATGAAAGTGAAAAGGGAAAGTGAAGTTGCTCAGTCGTGTCTGACTTTTAGCGACCCCATGGACTGCAGCGTACCAGGCTCCTTCATCCATGGGATTTTCCAGGCAAGAGTACTGGAGTGGGGTGCCATTGCCTTCTCCTGGCTAGAAAGAATCAATATTGTGAAAATGACTATACTACCAAATGCAATCTACAGATTCAATGTAATCCCTATCAAATTACCAAAGGCATTTTTCACAGAACTGGAACAAAAAATTTCACAGTTCATATGGAAACACAAAAGACTCCAAATAGCCAAAACAGTCTTGAGAAATAAGAATGGAGCTGTGGAGGAATCAACCTTCCTGACTTCAGATTATGGTACAAAGGTACAGTCATCAAGATAGTGTGGTACTGGCACAAAAACAGAAATATAGACCAATGGAACAAGGTAGAAAGCCCAGAAATAAACCCATGCACCTATAGGTACCTTATTTTTGACAAAGGAGGCAAGAATATACAAAGGGGGCAAAGACAGCCTCTTCAATAAATGGTGCTGGGAAAACTGGACAGCTGCATGTAAAATAATGAAATTAGAACACTTCCTAACACCATACACAAAGATAAACTCAGAATGGATTAAAGGCCTAAATGTAAGGCCTGAAACTATAAAACTCTTAGAGGAAAACATAAGCAGAGCACTTGATGATATAAATCAAAGCAAAATCCTCTGTGACCCTCCTCCTAGAGTAATGGAAATAAAAACAAAAGTAAACAAGTGGGACCTGATTAAACTTAAAAGTTTTGCACAGCAAGGAAACTATAAGGAAGGTGAAAAGACAACCCTCAGAATGGGAGAAAATAATAGCAAATGAAACAACTGACAAAGTATTAACTTCCAAAATATACGAGCAGCTCATAGAACTCAATACCAGGAAAACAAACAACCCAATCAAAAAGAGGGAAAAAGACCTAAACAGACATTTCTCCAAAAGAAGACATACAGATGGCTAAAAACACATGAAAAGATGCTCAGCATCGCTTGTTATTAGAGAAATGTAAATCAAAACTACAATGAGATATCATCTCACACCAGTCAGAATGGCCATCATCAAAAAGTCCACAAACAGTAAATGCTGGAGAGGGTGTGGAGAAAAGGGAACACCCCTGCACTGTTGGTGGGAATGTAAATGGATACAGCCACTATGAAAGACAGTATGGATTCCTTAAAAAACTAGGAATAAAACCACCAAATGACCCAGCAATCCCACTCCTAGGCATGTACCCTGAGGAAACCAAAATTGAAAAAGACACATGGATCCCATTGTTCACTACAGCACTATTTACAATAGCTAGAACATGGAAGCAACCTAGATGTCCATCAGCAGACGAATGGATAAGAAAGCTGTGGTACAAAATACACAATGGAATATTACTCAGCCATAAAAAGGAACACATTTGAGTCACCGAGAGCCTATTATACAGAGTGAAGTCAGTCAGAAAGAGAAGGATAAGTATTGTATACTAACATGTATATACGGAATCTAGAAAAATGGTTCTGAAGAATTTATTTACAGGGCAACAGTGGGAAACAGACATAGAGAATAGGCTTATGGACGTGGGGAGAGGGGAGGAGAGGATGAGATACGTGTTAAGAGTAACATGAAAACTTTTATTTCCATATGTAAAATAGATAGCCAATGGGAATTTGCTATTTGGCTCAGGAAACTCTTAACAGGGGCTCTGTATCAACCTTAGAGGGGTGGGATGGAGAGGGAGATGGGAGGGAGCTTCAGAGGGGAGGGGACATATGTATACCTATGGCTGAATCATGTTGAGGTTTGACAGAAAACAACAAAATTCTGTAAAGCAATTATCCTTCAATTTAAAAATAAATTTAAAAAAAGTTTCAACTCTGGCTTGCTTCTTAGAAACTTTAACTCTGTTTCTCTTCATTTTTCCTACATGAAGGACAAATGTTTAGCCTTTCAGGAATTTCCAGTCCTATTTGAGGACACACCAAAATATTTCTGACCCTGAACCTTTTAAATAGATTAACTCACATGCAATATACATGCCCAGAGGCCCCTATATTTATGCTTATATGTGTAGCACATCTCTATACAAACAGACACACACAAACACCTTTTATCTCGATAAAGAAAGCACGTTCTATTCATAGGAAAATGGTTGGGTCAGGCTTTCTGGGGTTTTTGTTTGTGCGCCGCGGGGTGCCTAATCGCACTGCAGGGGCAGGCATCCGATGTCATGCCAGCCACCTACAGCAAGCCCGGGTGCCAGAGGCAGAGATGAGAGTGCTAATTACAGGGTGTCAAGAGACAAGGGGAGAAGGAATGGGGCAAAAAACCCCACAGAACAAAACTTTCCGTGAAGATGGAAAGTAAAGGAAGGGTGGGTTTCTCCTTTTTGTTTTGGGTAGGAATTCTCTGCTTTTGAACTCCCTCCCTTGTTCTGTAATTCAGAGCCAAGAATTGGATTCATGGAAATAGCTGGATGATTTTTTCTGAAGGTTGCCCACATGTTCCTAATGAGCATTTTCCAATCTGCTTTTTTCTACATTTCAGTGGTGTGGTGTTAATCCCTTCCTGTCCAAGCCACTGCTGACAGAATGCATATTCAAGATTCTTCACCAAGATTCTTCAGTTTTGTGAAACTGGTTTTATTTAATCCAGCACTCTCTATCTTTCTTAAGGGGCAATTTATAGCTTTGTGTTTTTCATGCACATAATTTTTGTATTTAAGCCAAGCCCCCTCATCCTGGATAGTTATGTTGGTGGACAAGGCAGGTATTATTGCCTCATGAGGGGATTACTGGGATGTTACTAATATGTCACAGTGACTGCCAGTAACTAAAGATTTGGATGGTTCCAGCCATATACTTGGCATTTTTTTGGAGCTGATGTTTTCCTTTATCCCGCTGCCTGTAGTTGTCATCGTTTCTAGGTAAGCCTTTCACAACCCTATCTGAACATTAAAACCTTCTGGAAGAGTTGAAAAATACCCAGTGTCTGAGGCCCACTCTAGTGAAATCAGAACCTGTGAAGGGGTACAACCAGGCACTGGTCTCTCCATGAGTTCTCCAGCGTTCAGGCAGTGTTGAGAACCACTGGTGTGGTCCTCATCCTGTGACCCCTGGGCTTAGGAGTACCTGTGAGGGGGCCGGCTTGGCCCGCCCTCTCTCCTCCCCACCCCCAGGTTGAACTCGATGCTACCCACTGCTTCACTGGCCTCTGGATGGTTCAACCGTATCACCAGGGTCGGGACCAGGTCGGTGGGAGTGAGGCCTCTGGAGCACAGGCCCTTCGTACCTTTCTTGCCTCACCCTCATCCTGGGCCTGAGATCGTTTGCTCTTCACAGAAACTTGCATTTTTGATTGCCCTGGATATGAAACCATTGCCGTATTTTCTCTCTTCTCCATCTAAGCCTCCCTGTCATTGCCCCCTTTTGGCAATCCTATTTAGCGAATAAGGAAACAAGAGTGGTCTTTCTAAACTGCCTTCAGAGCCAGCACCAAGCCACAATTAAACTATTTTCTTCCCTTTAGAGGTACAGTTGCTTTTAAAAAAAAATTCTTTTATCCTGAGTAATTTGCTTCCCCATTCTTTAGTGCAAGTTCCTCCTTGAGTTTAAAAATTCTTGCTCTGTTTCTGAGAAAACACCATCATGGAGTTCTAGAGGCTTTTTTTTTTTCACTTTGACATCCCAAACCATCTTCTAGGTGTGGAACTATTTACTTTTCATGATGATTATATTATATGATAGCTTCCAGGTGACTGTTACAGACCCCAGAAATCATAATAGGTGTCAGTTTTCTTACCTTTTGATCCTTAGTTCCAGTTGCCTACTGCCTACACCTCCTCCATGCCTACTCAGATAAACCTGTCTGAAATCTCCTCACTGGCTTTCCCTCTGAATTTCCTTCTAAACCTTTATGTTTCCCATCCTTATCCCTCTGGCTCACCCAACTTTCTCCCCCACTGCATCAGACCAGAATCCTGCCATCCTGTTGCTTACTCACTCCTCCAACCAGCCCAATTCTGAGACCTTCTGAATCTCTCTGAGCTGTTCCTCGTCTCCATGATCAACCCCACCTTTTTGTGACTCCCCCCGTGTCTTCCCATGTCTCTGTATGTTTGCAAATGTTGCCTCTCTGCCAGATGAGTTCTGATTCTTGTCAGAGCATTGTGCGGTCTTCCTGACCTAGCTATTGTTCACCTCCCACGGGAAGCCTCCTTTAACCTTCCAGAGAGTGAGCTCCCAATTCTGAGTTCCTCTGTCCCCTGGTGAGGCCCTCCACCATAGCTTTGGTTCTGATCACTGTAATCGTCTGTGGCTATGACTCCTGTCCATGAAATGCCAGATTCCTTGATCACAAGAGCCACTTCCTATAGATCTCTGTAGCCCCAGTTTTTAACCCAGTTAAGGATAGCTGACAGCTATATAAAGTGTAACCAGGTGTTTAAGTGTGAGAGAGTACCATAGTGTGGGGGTCATGAGTATGGACTCTGGAGCTAATCTACCTGAAATCAAATACTTCAGTACTACTTGCTGGTTGTGTGAATCCAGGCAAGTTACTTGAACCTCTGCCACAGTTTTCTGTCTGTAAGTTGATACAGTGAGATCTACCTCATGGGACTATTGTGAAGAGTAAGTGAATTGGGACTTCCCTGGTGGTCTAGTGGTTAGGACTTGGCCTTCCAATGTAGCGTGTGTGGGTTTGGTCCCTGGTTAGTGAGCTGAGATCCCACATGTCTTGGGGCCAAAAAACCAAGACATAAAATAGAGGAGATATTGTAACATTCAATAAAGATTTTTTAAAGAGTAAGTGAACTGATAACTTTAAGGCAATTCCCAAACTAACATTCTAAAATTCTGTGAAAACACTCCCTCTTCCCTCCCCTCTAAGCAAGTGTGTAAATGAGTTCAGAAATCATCTGTAATCTTAAGATCACCTGTAGCACCTAACCCAGTGTAGTGGTTAAAACCAACTGTTTCATAGGATGTTTGTAAGGATGAGTGAATGAACACATGTATAGGACTTAGGGTCTGATATATAGGAAGTACTTATTTAATAAGTGTTAGTCATTTTTATTATCATTAGTGCCATCCCCTCCAAATTCCTTCAATAGTTCTCCAATTTTAATGTAATTAAGTTCAAAATCTGTTCCCCAAGACTGTGACAGATGTACCTGAATCTCATTTATGACCAACATTAGTACCTTTGCAAATGCTATTCAGGTATATGACCCTATACTCTTTGCAGTCTTACTCTCTTTTTCATTTGTGAGAATCTACCCATTCTTTAAGGCCATCTCAAATTTTAATTTCTTAATATATTTTTTGGATTTTCTAACTACAAATGAGCTTTCTTCTTCTGAATGCTGTATAAATTTTATTGATATTAAAAAATAACTTTTACTACTGCTATTGCTACTGGCATTTATTGAACACTTACTATGTGCCAAGATGCTGATAAGCACAAAAGCTATGTAACTGTAGCAAGAAGAAGCTTTAAGTGGCAAAGGATTCAGACAGGGTCAGCAAGGGGGTAGGATATGGCTGTGGTTATGTCTCTACCTGTGTCTAGGATGTTATTTTCCTAGATAGCAGAATAGGACCATTTGTTTTTGTCTTCACAGGAATTGTGCCTTTCCTCATTTTAGTAATACTTCTGGTATAGAAATAATAATTTTTTAAATTATTTTTTCAATTTCAATTTTTTTTTCAAAAATAATAATTTGAAATTAATTAAAAACCGTGTGTATGTGTGTGTGTTAGTCACTCAGTTGTGTCTGACTCTTTGTGACACTATGGACTGTAGCTTGCCAAGCTTCTCTGTCCATGGAATTCTCTAGGCAAGAATACTGGAGTGGGTTGCCATTCCTTTCTCTAGGAGATCTTCCCAACCAAGGGATGGAACCCAGGTCTCCTGATTGCAGGCAGATTCTTTACTGTCTGAGCCACCAGAGAAGCCCATAAAACTCATATATAAGTTTTACTGAATCTTAGCATTAGAGAGAGCGTGATACACTTTTTCTTTGATTGAGACATGTTCTCTGTCAACAGGAAGGGCACTGTCAATGCTTTCCAAAACACAAAAGTACAAAACAAGGACTCTTCTTGATGTCAGAAATCAGCCATTAGCATATCTATTTGCATTTGTTATTACACTGTTGGTCTGTGCAAAACTTGTTGTCCCTTCCTGGGATGGATTGTCCTTACACACTCAAAGCATAATAATGAGCTGGGTGGTTATTGAGGGTCACTAGTGGAGCAGTTTGGAAATCAGAGCATCTCCAAAGGGTGTGTAGATTGCCCGAGGAATTTGGCTGCCCCCACCGCTGAAATGCAGAATACCTTCTCCTTGGAATCATTGCGAATGCTTTTAAGCCTGTGGGGAATGTTCAGCATGTGGACACCTGGGTATATTTATAGACCTTTTCTGGATTGGCTGGTGTGCTGGATGCCCACTTTAGCTGCTAGCCTTACTCTGCTAGCCTTACTCTCAGGAAGGCCGACCTGAATCAGCGAGTTTCTTGACCTTCTGGTTCTAGTCGTGTTTCGCCAATGAGCAGCACCAGTGAGAGAATACAGGGAGGGAGGGGGAAGCGATCTGGGGTATCATTTTCTGGTCTCATTTCTGCACGGGTGCCTTTGTCACACAGCTCCTGGGGGTGTGCAGTGTCCTTTCTGCGTACCTCTCTGGCTGTGGATTACCTCTCCCTCCTCCTCGTGTGTTGAAGCCTAGGAATGGTAACAGCCCTAGGACCACTAGCCTTATGGTCTCCTTTACCTTGATGACATCTTTGTAAATAGTCCCTCTATCAGACTTTCCTAAAATCCCCCAAGTTAGGTATGCTACCTCTTTTCTAGATATTGACTGATAACCCACCGTTGCTGTGTCTACATCTCTAAAAGTAGTTTAGCCTCTAAGGCCTATGAGACAACAGAAGGCATCAGGTATAGCAATGAAAGAAAGAAAGTGAAGTCGCTTAGTCATTTCTGACTCTTTGCAACCCCATGGAGTGTATGTAGCCCGCTAGGCTCCTCTGTCCATGGGATTTTCCAGGCAAGAGTACTGGAGTTGGCATTTCCTTCTCCAGGTGTAGCAAGGACATCTTTCCAAATCTATGACAAGTTCTAATTTGAGGGTCTACAAAGGTTCTCAAGGAAGGACTCTGACTGAGGGAGAAATTTCTCATGTGGTCCCATTGTTACTTCCTAGAATTGGACCCCAAGCAAAAATACTGGTGAATTCTTGAGATCTGTCAATGCAAATTCATGTTTACTTGAGAGGCTGCAAATTTATTACAGCAGGCTTGAGCAGAAAATATTTGTCTACAGTGAAAAACTGGAAGCCAACAGTGCATGATTAGAGAACGGAAAATGTCATTTTTTAAATTGAGGAAGATGGATGTAAAGTGGAAGATTCTGTTCTGGCCCTAATTATGTGGCTGGGTCTTCCTGGACTCTCAGTCTAATCGGCGTCGATACAAAAATTACACAGCAATCTAGAAGCTTAAAAAAAAAAAGAAAAGAAAAATGGCAGTAATTAAATGACAAAAACTATATTCAAATAAAATTAAGGGTTTGACTTAAAGCTATGGGGGGCATCTCCTTTTGTTTCTTCCTATGTAGCATTTAAAGGAAAAGGAAACAAAAAGAGCTTTCTGGAAGGGCTCCTCAGCGCTTGTAGCCCCAGCCTCAGGAGTTTGCTGGTCAAAAGTCCCCTCTGCATCCAGCTTGTCCATTGTATGACTTTGGGTTCTATTCCTGTGCTTCATGGAAAAGCCCTGGAGAAGGGGCCTGAGAATCAAAAGAAGAAACTCAGTTTAGTTGTTCGGTTTATCCATCATGCGCTCAGTCAGTCAGTCGTGTCTGACTCTTTGTGCCCCCATGGACCGTAGCCTGCCAGGCATCTCTGTCCATGGGATTCCCCAGGAAAGAATACTGGAATGGGTTGCCACTTCCTCCTCCAGGGGATCTTCCAAACTCAGGGATCAAACACAGGTCTCTCATGTCTCCTATATTGGCAGGCAGATTCTTTACCATCAGCACCACCTAGGAAGCCCTTTATTCACCGTATCAAGAGGTTAAATGTTTATTCTTTAAGTGGAAGAATTATTTAATGGCATGAAATAATTTAATGATTTAAATGGAAGTTTTTATAATAATGATTTTTAAAAAGAGAAATATTTTAGATACACAAAAAGCACCCATATCTATGCCCACCTATATTTAATAAACACAAATATCTTGCTGTGTTGTTTCATTTTTGAAAGTAAAGCCTTTTGGATGCAGTTGAAGCTTCCACTGCAGTCTTCAGCCTCCCCATCTCTCCTACTGTCTCCAGAGGTGACCACAGTGTCAACGTCAACATTTTTCCTTCTGTTTTCATACATTGACTACATAGGCGTGAAATGCTGTGGACTCTTTCATTATATGAGTATATACTGTGGTTTATTTCTCTTTTTCCTGTTGACAAATATTTAGAATGTTTGCCTTTCTACCGTTACAGACAACGTTTGATGAGCATCCTTGTAAATAGTGTCTTGTGTACATCTGCAAGACCTTCTCAAGGAGGTAGACTTGGGGAAAAAATGTTGGGCTGTATGTCAAGTACACCGTCAGCCTCTCTGACCATTGCCGTATCCTCTCCTGCGTGGCTGGACAATATGCGTGCGTAATGCAGGACCTGACAATTTTCATTTTCCCCTGCCCCATCTCATATTTTATATAATCAGACTTTTAAAATTTACTATGACAGTGGTTTTGTTTTCATTATCCTGATTACTAGTGAGGTTGAGTTTTCTCTCAGATGTTTATTGGTACTTCAAGTAATCTCTTTTTAAATCCATTCCTTTGCTCTTGCCCCTTTTTTTCCCCCTGGATTTTTTGTCTTTTCCAAACTAATTTGTATGGGGTTTTAATGTCTGAGTTGCATCCTTAGGCAGTTACTATGTATCAGATAACTGTCTTAGTGGAAAGTTTCAGATTCTGTACTCTAAGCAGCAAGCATCACCTTATACCTATTGTAAATGACACATTATTCCAGGTTGACTCCAGGCTTTGTCAACAGGAAGAAGCAGACCTGTCCTGATGAATATAATAGTAAAGCTAGTCACAGCCCTTTGGGGATGAGGGCCTGAGTTATTGGAGAGAAAGCTTGGGAAGATCTAAGAGCAGGAAATTAGGAACCTGTTGGAGAGTGAGTCAAAGCTCATATAGCCGGGAGAGGCCTGGAAACTGGCAGAAGCAGAGCGGTTTCTACGGAAAGGTAAGTGGTAGGAGTGCTGTAGGCTCTGTGATGGGGAGGGTGCCTCCTTGGTGGGAGGATGTCTCACGGCTATGGAACTCAGAGAAAGGGGGCATCCTAACTGCTCACTGGCAGCCCAGTTCACCGCATGCCAACATGGGTGGGTGGCAAGGAGAGAAATCAACAGGAATTCAAGAAGGAAATCCTCATAGGCAGCTGCCCTTCCCCACTATCAGAGCCCTGAAGGGCTTTACCGTGATCAGCCAACGAGGATGGCCTGGGCCGGGCTGCACTGCAGAGTGTGAAAACGCAGAAGGGGTAGGAAACTGGAGCTCTGATCTGTCACCAAATTGTAACTTGACTTCTGATAGTCACGGTTTATTTTATGCTGCCTCCGACTTCTAGCCAGCAAATTACAAAATCACATGATTTGCATTATACCTTCTTTGCTTTCCCTTCCTGTCCATGTTAATAGAGGTAGGATGAGTGGCAAAACAACCCTGAAGCAGGTGGCAGCAGGTAAAAGGAAATCCTGTGTGTGTGTCTGGCTGGCCGCTGAACGAGGGATTGACGACGGCTGCCCTGTCGTCCTCCCTGCGTGCATGGACCCGCGTGCTATCACCCAGGAAGGCAGGGAAAGGCTGAAAAGCTATTAAATGCGAAATTCCCCCATCTCTTGGTTTCTAGCTATGTCAGGGCCAAAGAGAAAAAGCTGCTTGGTAAGCCTGTTTTCGCTTGGGTGGTGAACCAGTGTCTCATAAATCAACCAAGTGAGGGAACTGAGTCAACCCCCGAGTCTAGGGCACAATTAGCTACCTTAGAGAAGGAATTCAGGGATACTCCTGTCCTGCCTGCTTAAGTTCAGTGCAGCCTTTCCTTGTAAAGCCAGACATTAATCTTTGTGGTGCTTTTTGGTCTTCTTGCTAATACACATGAGGGTTGGTGGTCTCATCTGTGTGTAGACTGCCCAGCAGTGAAATATATTGTGCGCCAGACTTGGTAAGGCTTGCTGTGAACATGTAAATGAGGATGCTAGGACAGAAATAAGTAGACTAGTCCTGCAGTATTGATGAATTCTGGAGACTTACTTCCTTCAGTTCTGTTTCATTCAGCAAAGTCTCTGTTCTCTAACTGTCGCCTTCATGGTCCATCAGAACCAACTCCACGTGTCCTTGAAGCAGATTTAGAAAACGAAGGCAGATTAGAAAATTCCAAGTTTTCTTTTTGGCAGCATCAAGTGGCTATTATCCCAGAGCCAAGCAATGTTGCCAGAGACTATTTTTTTTTAAAAATCAACAGATGAGGGAGAATCAAACCATCTAGTGTTACAGACTGCTAGGGAGTGAATTAGCATGTCGGGGGAAGTCTCCTGCCCCTTCCAACTAAGGAATAGCAGACAAACAAAATCATGGGTTAACATGAAATTTCAAACAAAGCAAATGCCTCACTCATCCTTGACATTCATCTTTACAATTCTATTAAGAGGTTTTTCATAAGAGTAGATTATTGGGTTTCCAAAAATGAACTGACAGTCATCACTACGTAGTTTCTTTCTAAGGATATCATTTGTGCAGTCTCTGGAGTTTCTCCTTTATTGTGACTTTAAGCAAAGTTTTCTTTCACGAGGGCTGTGCTCCAAATTATCATGGGCTCTTAAATAATAGCAATTGTAAGTTCTCTACAGCCACTTCTCCTACCTGTTTTGCTTTATTTTTTAATTTACTTTACTGGAGTATAGTTGATTTATAGTGTGTCAGTTTCTGTTGTACATCAAATTTATTCAGTTATATATATATACACACACACATTCCTTTTCATATTTTTCATTATGATTTATCAATATCCATATTATAAGGGACCCAACTTTCTCTTATGTTTCCAATTATGCTTTTTTTAAACTATTTTATATTGGAGTATAACAATTTAACAATATTGTGATAGTTTCAGGTGGACAGCAAAGGGACTCAGCCATACATATACATGTATCCATTCTCCCCCAAACTCTGCTCCCACCCAGGCTCCCACATAACATTAGGCAGAGTTCCCTGTGCTCTACAGTAGGTACTTGTTGGTTATCTACTTTACATACAGCAGTGTGTACATGTCGATCCCAAACTCCATAACTATCCCTCCTCCCTATTCTTCCCCCATGGAGGCAATAAATTCATTCTGTGAGTCTGTTTTCTGAATCAGTTCATTTGTATAATTTCTTTTTAGATAGCGCATATAAGGGGTGTCATGTGAAATTTTCTCCTCTGACCAACTTCACTCAGGGGGAAAAAAAAAATGTTTTAAAGTAAATTTTATCTAACATTTCCAAATCTGTTCCCAGTCATATCCTGATCACCTAGTTATCTGTGTACTTGGAAAATACTTCTCTTCAACAGAGTAGTTTTGCTGCTTTCTCTAGAACTGTATAGAGAAGCTTAGCCCTTAGATAAAAAGTAAGGACCATCTCCTTTCTGTGTGGGAGAAGAATGCAGGCTGTCTGGTCAGATGTGCATATGGAAAGGCTCCTTGCCCTGCTCAGTGGTTCTGCAGCCCAGTTACACGTTGAGTTACTGCAGGAACTCTGAAAAATGAATCATACTCCCGTCACATCACACACTAATTCAGTCAAGAGCACAAGGTGAAGTCTCTGGACTTGGCCGCACCTGGGAACTTGTCAGAACTGTGGGTCCCAGTCCTGCTGAATCAGACACGCTCGACACGTGGGGCCCAGGATCTGTGGTTTAATAAGCGCTCCCAGTGGTTCTGATCTCATTCAGGTTTGAGGGGAAATGCCTCTGCAGTTCATATTTTTAAAATATAACTCTAGATGACTCCAATGTGCAGCTAGGGTTGAAAATTTTAGGTATTTCCTTCCAATTGTATTCATTGTGCTGCGACATTTTGTATAAGGGACTTGAGCTCCTCAGGTTTTCATATCCACAGGATCTCCCGTAGATACAGAGGGAAGTTGTATTTACTTCTGTTTGATCTCAACTACACAAAAGCCAACTGCCTGTTTGGTTTCTGATCCTTTAGATCAGTCACAGCCAAGAGAGTTCTGGTTTTATATGCCTTGGCTCTAAAAAGCTCAGTCTAAAATTTGTCTTATCTCCTGGACCTACCCCTTTGATAGAGATGAAACATCATAGCAGAGTACCAAGAAGTATTGCAAGATCCTTGAAGAAATGCAAAAAGCACACATTGTTTATTAGGCACAATAGTGTTAATTGTGACTTCTTTTTATGTTGACAGTGTTCAAAATCTCAAGATCTTTTAGGGTTGTTTTGTTTGCAGTGAATCTGAATGACTTCCTGACTGCTATTCACCTAACAAAATCTCAGACTCCATGTCATTGAACTTTAAGTCTGATTGATATGCAGTCTTAGAACTCTAAATAGGAAGCGTTGTCCATGAAAACATTTCCTCCTCTCAACTCAGGTTTCTCACAGTTTTCATCCTCTCCCTCCTCCTTTCCATCAACCCTCCCTACACTATGTTGTTCTTCCTTTTAAACAAATGACTCTTAGGAAACCACAGTCCCCTTTCTGAAGCGCTTAGGACCAGCTATGTTTTTTGAAGTTCATACTCTTCAATTTTAAAGGAGTAAAGTAGTGTGCGTACTGTATATTAAGGTCTGAAGCAAATGGTGTAGATATTCAGACTAAAGAGATTAGGGACTATATATAACATCAGGATGGTCTTGTTGTTTAGTCACTAAGTCGTGTTCGACTCTTTGGCAACCCCATGGACTGTAGCCCAGTGGGCTCCTCTGTCCATGGGATTTCCCATGCAGGAACACTGGAGTGGGTTGCCATTTCCTTCTCCAGGGGATCTTCCCAACCCAGGGATCGAACCCTGTATTGGCAGGTGCATTCCTTACCACTGAGCTGCCTGGAAAGCCCCTCAGGATGGTTCGGTTTAGGTTTTATGAATTGAAAACCAAGCAAACGAAAACCTTGTGGGCCTCCGGAGCTATTTGCGTTTCAGATACTGAATGCACGATTGTGGGCAGTATTCCATTCTTAAACCAGGAGTCAAACCAGCCCCAGCAGGACTGAAAAGGCCCAGGATCTTAAAACAAATTTAAAACATCTTGTTTATAAGAAGTTTAGATGGTTGACATTTAAGGACAGAACTTATGAATATGTAGCTTTGAATGTTAGTGCCTTTAAAGCAGCCAGGCTTAAACCGTATTTTTCAGTGAGATGATAGTCTGGAAAGATCACATTGCCCCTAAACAAATGGTGCTGGGACAGTGGCAAACCATGTGGAAATGGAATGAAGCTGGAACCCCACTCTTCTTAATTGTTGGGTGGGCCAAGAAGTTAAGTCAGGTTTTTCCATACAGTGTTACGGAAAAACGCATACTTTTTTGACCAACCCAGTGCGACTCATCCCAGATGGACTGAGCCATAAGCATTCAAAAAAAAAGAGTGACTATTTTTACAATGCCAGAGTGGAGAGGACTTTTCAAACATAATGAAAAATCCCCAAAGTTGTAAGAGGTAAGAGCTGTAATATTTGCATAAATATCAATGATTTCTTTAGGGCAAAATCATTATAAAAAAGCCAAAAGTGACCCAAAAAAGGATTTGTAACACATGCTAGATACACGTGCCTAAGAAATGTGTTTATAAATCGATAAGGTCATCAACCTAACTAAAAAATGAGCACATAAGCAAGCCCCAGACGAAAAGAATTACAAATGTCCTTGAAACATGACATGATTCTCCACCTCATATTCCATTAAATAAGACTGTGAAAAGCGGTCAGTTGTCAGACTGGCAAGGTTCATTCTGTTTGGTGACTTTGTTTTAGGACTACTCTGCAAATTCTACTCACACAAATGCATGAAGATACACGTACAAGAATTTTCAGAGCCACATTGAATAGATTAAGTATTGGAAGCAACCTCACTGTCCTTCAGTGGCAGATTGGTTAAATAAATGAAAATGCACCCCGAGGCCAGAGTATTCTGTGAATGTTAGAAGAGCTAAATCTACATGTGCTGATGTGGAAAGGGGCCCACTGAGCCTGGATCAGCTGCAGAATAAAGTGTAGAGGGTGATTCTGTCTGTGTGAATGTTGGTGTAAGCACAGAATGTGTCTGGGATCATGTACAACATCCCTCATAGCAGGCTCATATCCCAGGGAAGGTGAACACAGATGAGTGCTTAATACAGTCTTCTGAACCGTTTGACTTATCTATGATAAGCATATATGAAATCAGTGATACGGTATTAAAAACTTTTAAAATCTGGGCACCCTTCTTGCAAATCAAAGATGGTCTGAAATCAGTCTTGGTTTGGTAAACTCACAGCTGGGCATAGAAGGAGGTGGGGTTGTGGGATTTAATACTGCGTTTTTGCAAAGATGCCTTATCATCCATTTACAAGATTGCTTTCTTATACAGACTTCTTACAGTAACTTTAGTGAGTGAGTTGGAGCCATTTGCAAAGGTGTCTCAGACTGAGAACAGTGACCTAACCCCAAAGGGACTTCACAGAGTTCAGATTTCTTGCCTGAGGAGTGTTCTTCCTTTCACTCTCTACAGCACACTCTGTGTTCCACAGTGTGTCAGGACCAGAGGGAGGCTGTGGACAGAATTCTGTCTCCGTGTCCAGGAAGGCCTACGGAAGCCTGCTCCTGGGTTGGAGGCTGTGCCCAAGTCGAGCCCTTGGTCTTCCCCACCCTGCACAGCTTCTTGGGGTGCACAGGCTGTGGGGGTTCCTGTCAGGCCTGCTTGCCTAAGCCCTCTTCAAGGAACTTTTACCAGTTGCCTACAAGGACATGATGAAGAAGTTTGAAGCCACAATCAAGGTTATGCAAGAGAGTAAAAATAGAGATGCCAGCTCTGAGGCCCTGCTAGCTTTTCCCCTGACAGTGTGGGGAGAACACAGGACACCGAAGGGCATGCATAATGCCAGGCTGTCCTCCCGCAGCCCACCAGTGCTCGGGCGACAGGCTCAGAACACGCCTTAAAGCACACCACGATTGGTTCCTTACCTGCCAGACCCTTGGCCCAGAGAGAGCCAGTGGGCTTGACACTGGGAGTGAAACCTGAGTGGAGGCCCCTTTCCCTGTCCTAGCCTACGGTCCAGTGGCTACTAAGTTTGGGGCTACACAGATTTTCTTATCATCCTCTGTAATTTTACATCCTTTTTTGGTGGTGGGGAGCTACTAAAACCCATTTTAAGCTTTAGCACAGAAGTTGGGTTTCTATTAGTAGAAGCCAGTTGCACTGTTCACAGAATAATTGATGAATCAAGAGGGGTTCTACTGAAGAAATAAAAGCCATGATTTTTTTTTTAATCACTTGGATTTGCGTCACTTGCTTCCTAGCAATCCATCTGATTTACTATGACGTCTTCATGACTCCGAATTTAGAATATTTATCTGGGAACTTTGCTTCAGTCTCTTAACAGGCCACCTCGTGACAAGGTACAGAGAAGTGGATGCTGTCTGTTTTGGGTTTGTTCATGCAACAGTCATTTCTGAGATCCATACAAAGGAAAAACATAGCGATAAGATACGAAACCCTTAATTACTCTAATGTATGTATGAAGCTCTATCCTCACAGCACCTCCTTCCTCCCCAACCTCTCTTAACTCCTCGGCGCGATCCACTAGCTGAAGCATCCAGCCCATCGCAGCTCACTTAAACGGCTGCAGGAAATTTGTTTTACAAGGCTGGTTTTAACTGAACTACCTGCTGTGCGGCACATTGCTACTGTTTGTGAAATGAATGATGGGAAAGGCAAGTCTGTGATTTCATTTGTTCAGACCGATTACTCACACGTTGCACACGGTATCATTTGCTTGTCACTTAATGACTGACCAGCCTGCCTGAATCATTAGTGCTGCGGCGCAGTGAAAGGAAGACCTCGGCATAATGAGGCGCTGAAGGAAGTGGAGTGCTGTTTTACCTAAAAGAAATGGTGTGCAGAAATCCAGCACAGCTGCAGGTGTTCTGATGACAATGTGGGAAGCAGTTAGCTTCCAATTTAGCAGAAAATTAAGAGCGAAAAAACTGTTATTTGTGAGAGAAGATACTCATGGCAAGCAATCATCCTCGCTGTGCGTCCACAAGATGAGCTTTCAGCTGTCTTTGTCGTGACTTAAAACAATTGGTATCTTGGGCTGCATTCAACACCAGATTGGTGCTTATTATCTGCAGTTTATTCTTTCTTGGGATATTTTGTTTTTTTTCCCCCCCTCTATTTTATGGTTAATTTGCTTGCTTGAATGTAAAGCCATTTAAGCTGAAAAATCTGGATTGTGGCTGATCATTGTGCCAGGGCTCTGAGCTGTATGATACAAGATAATTGGCAATTTTCAAATTCATAATCCATTTTGTTTCACTCGTTCCCCCCATCCCCCCCGGTCCCTTCTGCAAGCTTCTCTGCCCTGTTCTTCAGCATAATCCTTGAAATGGGTAACAGAGGGAAGATGGGGGGACTAGATTCCTCCACTCAGGACCTGAGGCTTCTGAGACTCACCTTTGGGAAAATGAAAGACCAAAACTCCATAATGCAAACCTGTCCACCTCTGGGAAAGCAGTCTCTCCAAAGCAGATAGATACTTCCCCGTGAAAAGACTGAATTCCATTTGGAACCACAGTTCCAAGTTCTATTGGTAGGGTAATAAAAAGATTTTGGCTTCAGTTGAGGGTCTGCTGTTTGAGGCAGACAGGAAAACCCCGACATTCTATAAACCAACTGCCAGTCTCCCATTTGATGGTGGTCCAATGGCTAGATCTAACATAGCGTATTCTAGTCCTTTTATCCCTTGCTGTGTCAGCCAAGGTGATACTGTTAATAGTTAAAGATGCCCGATCTCTTCACTGGTTAGGTAGCTCTAATATATAGTATATCATATGCGTGTTACCTTTTGCTATGTCAGTCAAGGTGATGGTAGATAAAGCTGCCCAAATCTATGTCCACTGATAAGTCTAGCCCACAGGATTTCATCCCAGTAGTGTCAGCCCTTCGTGTTTCATTCTTTTCCATTTTCCTGTCAGAGCAGTGTCATCAGAGTTGACTCATTTCATTCAGGTTATTCCTGAGCAACAAAGTTCCCCTCAGGAGATTTCTTTAGAGATGTAGTAGTATGTTCTGGTTCCTCCGTGATCTCAGGCCAGTGGAGTATCGTGTCTTAGCAGCAATATTTGTAAGGGTGGTGACAGAGGTGTGTTCAACAGACAAGGGGTCTTGTCAACAGTAGTCCTGCTGCTTCAGCTAAATAGAACATGGAGATTCTCTCCCTGTCGAAGGAGGGACTCTTCAATGATATATGTACTTTTTTTTATTCTTTGCAGTTGCCAGCCCTTCTTTACCTGAAAGCAGGAGAAGAGCACCCTTGCCACTTTTCTTCTCTTTATTAATTGCAAGTCGTTTATTTTCCTGCTCTGTCACTCTGATGTTTCATACTTGCTCACAGCACCAGTTAAAACTGTAAAACATGATGTTTCCCCGTTTTGTAATAATTTTCCACTTGAATTGTAATGTTGTTTTTCAGGTACATTTGTGTGAACTAGCAGAGGGAAAATGCAAGAGAAAAAAATAGAGAGCCTGAACGTGGTGAGCAATCATAGACCAAACAAGCATCAGATTAGTAGCCAGAGGAGAAAAAACAACCAGAGAGAGGGGATAAAAGGCTTTCGGCCCTCAGTGCTGTTTGGTGTTTATCCTTCATTGTGCTGTCTTCAGGCTTTCACCTTCCTCTCCAGCTCAGATATCGCATTCCCTGTCACCATAGGGAGTTTGTTATTCGGAGTGCTGGCAAGCCTACATTTCCAGCTTCTGCACTGCTTTCCGTGGTGGAACCTGGGTACTCAGGCACTCCGCGCCCGTGTGTGGGTTTTCATCTCGCTGCTTCCTCGCACGGATCCTGTGCTGTCACAGCTGGCCTGAGCAGACACTCAGCCACGCTCTATTTCCATGTCCACTAATAGTCACTCAGCCTCCTGTTCTGCCAATTTGGTGCATAATATTTTCATTTTCTCTATATACATTTTCCAATACTCCTGTCAGCTTGCAGCATCTACTTCATTAAGCTTCTCCTCCCTCCGGTTGAACAGCCATCAGCAGTGAAGGAGCCTTTGTGAGGTCGAGGGGGGATTGATCTTGTTTTCTCCACACACTCGCGGACCTGCCAAAGCAGCAGGATTTACTGCCTGTCACCCAGCTTGCCTGGAGGATGCTCCTTGTCCCCATTTGTCACGCGGCTTCCGTTGCTCACCAGGCGCTCGGGCTTGTAAACTGATTTCTGAAAATGTGAAAGGATTATCCTCGCTCATAAAATGCAAAATTTGCTTAACTGCCTGCCGCAGCATTTGTTTTTCAAGAGAGGCTGATTTGAATTACAAAGTAAGGTTGCTGTGGTGTGGAGAGAGAGTGATGATGGCCACCGGCAGGCCGGCCCCTCCTTCAGGAAAGCCAGACAGCGAGGAGCTTCATGAAAAGCACAGAGAGGAAGCTAGTGTGTTGCCTTACCTAGGATTCTACACTGCAAAGCAAAGCAGTGGATAAAGCGTCTGTTTCTTTTTCATTTAAAGATTCTTGGTCCTGTTTGGTCTTCCTAAAGGGCATGCAAACAGAGCATTTGAAAAGAATTACACTCCAGTCGCTGTTTAACTTTTATTAAGTAATTACAGATTCTAAATAGAATCCACAGATCTGGACCAAGGATAGTATCTCCATATTCAGTAAGTCCAGCAACAACTTCCTAAATATGCGTGTGAAAGCTTTCTTGTCTTTCATCAGCTACCAAATCCCACAGTGAATCTATTTTTATACTCAACCCAGACTTAAACCAACCCCCACAAACTGCGTTGAGTATGACATTTATAACAGACTCCAGATAGCAATATATTTTTATAAAACCATCAGCCAGTCCCCCCACCCCAACAAACTGTTCCCTTATTAAATCTGTATCTTTCAAAGAACACCCTTTAGGACTAGCAATAAAATAAAAGGCTGTGAGCTGGGGGATCTTCCTTTTTATCACCCTTCCTTCAGGGCCAACTTAGAAAGGCTGACTCACCCCCTCTCCCTGAAGATTTCCTGGCAACAGTGATTGTGTATTATTTAGAATCTATAAACCTAGGAGCTGTGCTGGTGATTGGTACATTGTAGGTGCTGAGTACATGGTTGTCGGAGTAAATGGATGAAGGGTATGGTGTGGGGGCCATTTATTTCTTCCTCATTTTCAATGGATACTCTCAACTCAGTTCACTCAAGGCAATCAGTAAAATCCTAAGTTTATGAAAGGATAGGGTAGATCTTTCTGGTGAGAAGTGAACTTTTGTTGCGGGAGTATGAAAATATAAAGTTAAAAGATTGATACAAGGGGATATGAAAGAGAATGTTCAGCTGTAGCCTTATGGATGAAATAAATGATAGATATAGAAATGGAAGTGGGAGATAGGGATGTTAAGCAATCAGCTGAGCTAAATGTCCATCCATCGTCTTTAGAGGAGAGAGGAGGAAAACTGATTTTAGCATCTGAAAATGAGGCATTTCAGGATCAGGCTTCCCCTTTCATTTCAGGATCCCCTCCTGAGTCAGGGGATGTTTCCTTCTTCCAGTTTCTCTTTTATTTCTTGTCTTCACTCATTAGGTAAGCTATGCCCCTAGGCTGCTACGTTCCTCTTCACGGAGGGAAATAGGGCAGGACAACGGAAAATTCTGCCCTGTCACCAAAGAAATTAGGCAGTGTCGATCAGGAAAAGGAGCTGGGGATACAGAGACACAGAGAGAACCAGGCTAGGTAATGTGATCCAGAGCCTCCTTGGAGCCCCATTTTGACGGTTTGACCATTAGTTATTCTTTTTCTCTAGCTTCCACAATATGAAACTCAATTTTTGTCCCATCCTCTTCAATGGTCTCATTTTTAAAAAACCAGTCTTTTTTTTTTTTAATTATTGGACTATAGTTGATTTACAGTGGTGATAGTTTCAGCAAAATCAGCAGTTATACACACACACACACATATGCACACATGCATTCTTCTTCAGATTCTTTTCTCACATAGGTTACCACAGAACATTGAGTTCCCTGTGCTATACAGTAGGTCCTTGTTGATTATCTGTCTTGTATATTGTATTGTGTATATGTTAATCCCAAGCTTCTGATTTCTCCTTCCCCCCATATTTCCTCTTTGGTAACGATAAGTTTGTTTTTGATATCTGCACATCTGTTTCTGTTTTGTAAATGAGTTCATTTGTGCCATTTAAAAAAAAAATCCACGCATGTGATATAATATGCTATTTGTCTTTCTGTGTCTAACTTCACTTGGTATGATAATTCCTAGGTCCATCCATGTTGCAGCAAGAGGCATTATTTCATTCTTTATTATGGCTGAGTAGTAGTCCATTTCATATATCCCACATCTTTATCCATTCTTCTCTCAGTTAGGTTGCTTAATGTTTTGGCTGTTGTAAATAGTGACCATTGGGGTCCATCTTTTCAAATGATGGTTTTTAGGTTTTTTAAGGAACCTCTGTACTTTTCTCCTCTTCAGTCCCCTTCAGTGGTGCTCTGCTGACTGTCAGAGCAGCCTCGCCTCTCATTTGGAGGTCTGGTGTTCTCTGCCCTTCGGGGCTGGCTCCTTCTGGGTGTTGTCTTCATGGTCTGCGTGGTGCAGCTCTGTGCTTCCCTGCTGCTGTCAGTGGTGCCACTCTCATCCTGGTGCCCTACACGTGCAATTATGTAATTACCTGGACTTCTCTCACACCTTTTCCCCCATCAACTAATCAGTTTGGCCAAGCGATATTGTCAGATCACTGTAAAAATCTTTTCCATTTTTCTCCATTTTTACTGTCACTATCTCAATTTAGAAATTCAGCTTTATATCTGTTTTAGCTGAGGCTGTTCTCATCACCAACACTGCTCCTCACAAACATATACACATACACACACACCTTCACCTTCTCATGTATCTGACTTGCACTTGTCAGGTTAATTAGTGGAAAAACTTCATTTCCATTAAACTTGCCTCCTTAACAGATAAAAATAGTTTCCTAATTGAAAGAACAGCATAGATTTTATGTAACTCTACTACTGTCCCCAGTGGCTCAGAGTTTAAAGCGTCTGCCCGGAATGTGGGAGACCCGGGTTTGATCCCTGGGTCAGGAAGATCCCCTGGAGAAGGAAATGGCAACCCACTCCAGTACTCTTGCCTGGAGAATCCCATGGAGGGAGGAGCCTGGTAGGCTACTAGTCCACGGGGTCGCAAAGAGTCGGACACAACTGAGCAACTTCAGTTTCACTACTATCTCTCAATATAAACCTAAGTGTGACAATTTTTTTTGTACCTTAATACCAAGAGTATTACTTTCTATAGTTTGGAATGCAACTAAGAGAACTACCTATAGGTTTGAAAATCACTTCTCTCTTTAGAATTCAAGGATCTCCCAACTCCAACTTTATCTGAAAAATGTTTTTGTCCACACTTAATTCTTTCTGAATCCCTTCAAAGAGAAAACTTTTATCCATGTAGATAGTTTTCAAAGGAAAGAAGAGAAGCATAGTCAGAGGATACAGAAATTACCTAAACATTGGTATATGTTTCTTTTCACTTAGGACAAGCTTAAGTAAAGTGGTTTTACTAACACCCACATGATTTGTTCTTACAAAAGGACAGCTGATTATTTTAAAACACATTTGAGCAGAGGAATTTTGAAACTGATTTTTTTTTCATAGTTTTACATGGGATGCAGGGGTGCTAGAGGCCTTTTTGTTGCAGGAAGACGGACCCCCTTCCAGGGCCCGAAACTGGGCTCTTGTCTAACACTCAGAAATGAATTGTCTGAGGAGACACATGTGCTGACTTAGCAAGAGATTTTATTGGGAAAGGGCACCCGGGTGGAGAGCAGTAGGGTAAGGGAACCCAGGAGAACTGCTCTGCCGCGTGGCTCGCATTGACGGGTTTTATGGTGACGGGATTAGTTTCCGGATGGTCTTTGGCCAATCATTCTAATTCAGAGTCTTTCCTGGCGGTGCACGCATTGCTCAGCCAAGATGGATGCTAGCAAGAGGGCTTCTGGGAAGTGGACGGACATGTGGTGTTTCCTTTCGACCTTTCCCGGACTCTTCGGTTGGTGGTGGCTTATTAGTTCTGTATTCCTTATCAGGATCTCCTGTCATAAAACAACTCATGCAGATGGTTACTATGGTGCCTGGCCAGGGTGGGCGGTTTCAATCAGCATGCTTCCCCTAACACTTTGGTTCATCTGAGGTCTTGGATGGTTTGTAACTGTGCAGAGTCAAGTTGGGACTTGTGTTGGGAGAAAGGACAGAATTGCTAAACAGCTGTGCTTAATAAGGAGAAAAGACATTGAGGCTTCAGAAGGCTGGTCTGAGGGGAAGGGGATGAGGAAGCATCTGGGCAGGGAGAGAGGAGCTGGGCAGCTAGCCTGAAATGTGGAGTGCTATGTGGAATGGATCAGCCAAGAGAAATCCCTGGTGTCAAATGAAAGGTGAATGGAAAGGCTTTCAACAGCATGAATGATTGAACACCCTGAGAGCCCATCAAAGAGATCAACATATTTGGGCATATTCATGTAATGGAGGCATCCATTGCAGAAAAAATGAATTAGAGCTACATAAGTTAATATGTTTTTTCCTGTGGTCATGTATGGATGTGAGAGTTGGACTGTGAAGAAGGCTGAGCGCCAAAGAATTGATGCTTTTGAACTGTGGTGTTGGAGAAGACTCTTGAGAGTCCCTTGGACTGCAAGGAGGTCCAACCAGTCCATCCTAAAGGAAATCAATCCTGAATATTCATTGGAAGGACTGATGCTGAAGCTCCAATAAATACTTTGTCTGCCTTATGTGAAGAACTGACTTATTGGAAAAGACCCTGACGCTAGGAAAGATGGAAGGCAGGAGGAGAAGGGGATGACAGAGGATGAGATGGTTGGATGGCATCACCAACTCAATGGACATGGGTTTGAGTAAGCTCCAGGAGTTGGTGATGGACAGGGAAGACTGGCATGCTGCAGTCTCAAAGAGTCAGACACAACTGAGTGGCTGAACTAACTGACTGACTGATAAATGCATGGAAATAATAAATACCAAATGCAAGATAGTGGTTATCTCTGGGAAAAGGGAGTTGGAAATGGAAGTGAGGAGGGGTACACAGTGAACTCAGACTCTTGGTTAGCATCATTTCTTGAGCTGGGAAAGGGGTACATGGTATTAATTTGATTTTTAACATTGTGCTCTCTCATAAATGCTTTACCATGTATTTTTAGAATAACTTTTATTTAAATTTTGACTTACAGAAAAATTGCAAAGAAAGTAGAGAGTTCCCCTATATCCAAACATACCCAGTTTCTTCTGTTTAACATCTTATATTAGTGTGGTACATTACTTATAATTGATGAACTAGTGTTGGTTCAGTATTTTAAGCTGATTTCCTTAGTTTTTACCTAATGTACTTTTCTGTACTAGGATCCCATCCAGGATACCATGTTACAATTAGTCATCGTATATTCTTAGGCTCCTCTTAGCTATGATTGTTTCTCATACTTTCTTTTTTTGTGTAACTTAGAGGGTTTTGAGGGTATTGGTCAGGTATCGTGTAGAACGTCCCTCTATTGAGATTTGTCTGATGCTTGTCTTATGATTAGACTAAGATTATGCGTTTTTGGAGGAAGAAGTGAAGTGCCATGCATACACATCATATAAATAGTATGTAACTTCTCACTATTAACCTTGAGCTTGATCACCTGGCTGGCATAGTGTCTGTCACATTTCTCCAGTGTAAAGTTACCTCTCCCCTCCTTTTTTTTTTTTTTTAATACTTTCCTCTTTGGAAGGAAGACTAAAAATCTCTCCCTCAAATCCCTCCATTTCTCTTCCAGATATTAAGGCTTTAGTCAAGAGTCGTCACTATATGTAGCTTCCACGTAAGAAGTAGTGTGTTACTGTTATTTCTTCAAAACATATTTATATCAGTATGCACTCACAGATATGTATTCTGTATTTTGGGTTATAATCCAATATTACTTCATTTTGTTACTAAAATTTTTCCAGTTTTGGCATTGGAAATACTTTCACTTGGCTCCTATGATTGTGTTGGGTTGTATACTTGTTTAAAAAAGCATTTCCTTACCTTCTGGTACTATAAGGTGCTCCAGACTCACCTTGTGTACTTCTACCTGGGTCCTAGAATCAATCATTTCTCTACGGAACCTGGGCTACTTTCATTGATTAGTGGTTATTATAAGCCAAGCTGTGGGTGCTGGGTGTGCTCAGTGCTGCTGGGATGTTGGTGCTTCTAGGCCCTCTCGGTAGTCAGAGCGAGGTATAATATACCATGTATAGACATACATCTTTAAATATTGTCTATATATCACCATTTGTATCTGCATTACGCTAAACATGAGTTCATACTGATGTCTTCAATTCTAACTCATTATCGTATGAGTATCCTATTCTCCTCTTGTCTGTTAATTCTCACTCCAACATAATTAATTTGTTGTTAAGCCAATCTGGAAATTGGAATAAGAGAAAACGCTGTATGTATATGAGGAATGGGTATTAATAGTTGTTCTGCCACAGAAAGTTAATTCTGCTCATCCTCAGCCTACACAGGGAATTGAAAAACACAGTAACTGAACTGTCATAAGACTGTAAATAGCCTGGAAGTAGAATATGTGTACATCCTATTTTAATACACGAACTATACACACATGCAATTTTAGTTTTTAAATTTTATTTAATTGGAGGATAAAAACTTTACAGTATTGTGATGGCTTTTTCCATCCATCAGTGTGAACTGGCCGTAGGTATGCATGTGTGCCCCAGTCCTGAGCCCCACCCACCCCACTCCTACAGGCTGTCACAGGCACTGGCCCTGGGTGTTCTGCTTCATGCACTGAGCTCGCAGCGGTCTTCCAGTCTACATATGGCAGTGTACATGTTTCAGTGCTGTTCTCTCAAATCATCCCGCCCTCACCACCTCCCTCTGAGTCCAGAAGTCTGTTATTTACGTCTGTGTCTCCTTTGCTGTATGTAGGATTGTCAGTACCATCCTTCTGGATCCTATATATATGCATTAATATACAGTATTTGTCTTTTTCTGACTTACTTCACTCTGTATAATAGGCTCTAGGTTCATCTATCACATTAGAACTGACTCAAATGTTCCTTTTATATATATGTTCCTTTTTATAGCTGAGTAATATTCCATTGACACATACAGCTGTAATACAGGATAAGAAAACAACTATAAAAGAACAAATTCATAAAACCTAGTAAACCTAAACATTTACAATCCAATTTTACAAATACTCAAAATTAAGAGAATAATATTATTTTACCATAAACTATTAAAATATAGCAGACCTAGCAGGAGATTAGCAATAATCAGTTTAGAGAACAACCAGCAGGAAGTATTATCAGTCTTATGGATAATAAAATAAAGGATTAAGCTGGGTTCAAAACTTTTCCTTAAAATTCCAGGCAATATTTGAGACTCACTCGCTCACTGGAATTCTTTAATACTATTTTTTTTTAACACATGAGAAAATTCTTATCTATATGAGTGGATGCTTGGATCTTGTTAGTTTACAAATCTGACAGAAGCCTCGCAAAATCTTATAAACCCATTAGAAGCCTAATTAAAATATTTATATTTATGGTAATTAAAGAAGATACTGGCTATGCATCCAAACCAAAAATTTAGCATGAACAGGCTCTTGGGAGCTAATGAAAGAATTTTAATGCGCTACCAATAAATTTTACTAATTTTTGATAATTGCTAATGCTTTATGGTAAAGACCAATAATAAAAGCTAGAAGAAGATTGTTGATTGCTTATGGGGCCAATTACTTTAAAAATCTGTGATGTCAAGAAAACTTCACAACTAATACTTTGGAATGAGGCCTACAGCACACAAAATAATAAATGATTCTATACCTTTGGAATTTCCAAAGACTTTCCACCAAGAATAAAGGAGACGTATGACCTTTCCACCCGTCTTCTTGCTCTTCTGTGGAACTACTAGCAGCTGTGTAACTGGCGTAGCATGAGTCCCACAGAGTCGTCCTGTTCAGTCGCGTCATGCAGGTATCAGTCCGTTTACAGATGGAGTCAGATTACCACTCCTCTCGGACTAGTAACCAGTGCTCTGTTGTGTGTAAGATCTGGAAGCCCTCAGAAGCTCTTATTTTTGTGACCACTGCAGAGAAAAGAAGAAAGAAAGCCTGCGGTTCCATTATGGGAAATCATAACGTGTTGGATACATGAGGCTTAGTTTGAGGCAGGAAAAAAAAAATAAAAGGAAGTTCATTTGCAGTTCAGTTATGTCTGAACGGATTAACAGTAAATATAATTTGTGAACTATTACTATTTCCTACCCCAGGCAGGTTTTATGGTTTTCTACAATTATCTGAAATGTATTTTACAGACTTTTGATGGTGAAAAAAATATAAAGATCTACAATTTACGTGGTACAGACAAGCTTTGTGGTAAAACAATTTGACAGGTTTCCTTACCAACACAGAGAAGGGATTTATGAAACAGTAACTTAAAGAAAAAAGTAATTTTTAGACCCATGGAGATTGCTTCATAGTTTCCTTTAATTAGAAGTAGAATTCCTTAAGTGGAGATTCGTATTTCTGATATCATATTATCTTTTCTAAAAGAAGGGATTTATATTATTTTTAACACACTATCAAATTTGCTGTAAGAAGTAATTTTTCTATCCATTGGCTGTAAATCTTAGATTATAAAATCAATGATAACAACTCAGAATTTGTAGCAATGCACTTAGTTAATTGTGTTCTTAGTTATTGCTAGTTATGAAAATATGTGATTTTTGAAATCACTAAGAGTAAATATGTCCCTTTAAATCTCCAATTTGGTCAACTTTTATACAAAAGACCTCTAATACATTGAACAATTCTCCAAATATCATTAGTTAAGAAAGATAGTAATATAGCCTTAAATGTTGTTTATCTTTCAAAGGATCATATAATGTATGTATTGCTACCTAACAACCAACCCCAAAATTTAGTAGCTTGACACCATAGTTTAATAGATTAATAGATTAATTCCCTTGATTCTGTAAGTTGAGTGGGAAATTATTCTATCAGGCCCTCTGAGGTCACTCATTCGGCTGCATTCAGCTGGTGGGACAGCTTGGAACTGGCTGTGACAGGATGGAGGGCCATTCTCTCCAGTCCCCTGGAGATGTCAACTGGGACATTTCACTTCTCCTTCACAGGGCCTCTTATCCTCCAGTGGGTTGAGCTGAACCACTTTTAAAGAAAGACTCCAAAAGGGCAAAAGCAGAAACCTACACTCCTGAACTTGGACATCATTTCTACCACAATCTGTCGGTCAAACCGAGTCCCAAAATGGTCCAAATTCAAGCGATGGAGAGAGAGACTCCATCTCTCTTGATTGGAGTAGCTGTAAAGTATTCTGGGAGCCATGTTTCCCCGGCTCCCATAGCTATATAATCAGAGATCCCAAAATTCAGTCTCCACTACTAGCTCTGCAGGTTATGCAAAAAAACAGCTCAACACACTTGACTGCCGTCTTCTAAAAAATTGTAATAACTACACAGATCTATCAGGACTGCTAATAGGAATGATGTCTCCTAGAGTCATGCAAAGCACATATACAAGTTGAAAATGGTTGTCCTGCTCAATTTCATGTTTATGAGCACAGTAGGGAAGGTAGTAAGGGCTGGGATATTAGTAGACATTTGGGATGACAGTACAATAGAGTTTAGACACCAGAAATCTTAGCCTCAGGTATTGATGATGACAATAAACTCTAATCTTCAAAAGCTCAGACCACAGAGTTAGTCTGTCTGAAATGAAATTCTGTCCTCATTGTTAATGAGTTTTGGATTTTAGGCAAAGTCCTTCATGTCACAGTCTTCTCATCTATAAAATGGGGATAATAATGATACCATGCACCAACCTGTGGAAGTAATTCATTGATGTAGAGCACTTAGAAGGTGGCTGGCATCTAGGAAATGCTGCTTAAGTATTTGCTGTTTTTATCACCATCACTGTCATCATCATTGCTGGAAGAAGGAAGAATCCAACTAATTGGGTACACTGTTGAAAAAGGGGAAGTGATTTCTTTTAAAACCAACATAATCATACTGTATCATCTTCATATCCAAGCTAAATGTTTGAGACAAAAAAGAAAAATTTTGAATATTTCTAAAATACAGTTTTAACCAGGAATTTATCTAAAATCTTCAAAATTTAAAGACCTCCTCTGTTTCATCAAATAATTAGGGATGGCGCAATGTTAACAGACAGACATAGAACTAAAAGATGAAAAGCAGGAGTTATTCAGTGACTTTGGTTTGGATATTTTATTCACATATCTGAAGTTTTTAAGATGCTTCTGAGTAAATCTCTCAGAAATTGAGGGATTTATAGTGAATATCAGTGAGTTGCTATAGAAAATATGTTGAATATGTTACATATTAGTTACCTTCCCAGTCCCCTCCCCTCAAAGTTCTATTCCATGAACATGTGCATGTGCCTGTTTATAATTGGTGAGAGTCCAGCAATCCATGTCTTTTTTAAAACACAAATCTATTTTTTAATGCTTTTGGATTTTTTAAAAAAATTTATCTTACTGAAGTATAGTTGATTTACAATGTTGTGTCAGTTTCTCCTGAGAGCAAAATGATTCAATTATACATACATTTCTATATACACTCTTTTCCATACTCTATTCTGTTAGGTTTATCACAGAATATAGAGTATAGTTCCCTGTGCTGTACTGTAGGACCTTGCTGTTTATCCATTCTGTATATAATATTGAGTAGTTAGCATCTGCTAATCCCAAACTCCCAATCCATCCCTTCCCTACCTCCCTCCCCTTTGGCAACCACAAGTTTGTTCTCTGTGGCTGTGAGTCTGTTTCATAGATAAGTTCATTTGTGTCATAGTTTGGATTCTGCAGATAGGTGACATCATATGGTATTTGTCTTTTCTCATTCTGACTCATTTCACTTAATATGATATTCTGTAGGTCCATCCATGAGGCTGCAAATGGCATTATTTCATTCTTATGGCTGAATAGTGCTTCACTATATACAAGTGCCACGTCTTCTTTACCCATTCATCTGTCAGTGGGCATTTAGGTTGCTTCCAAGTCTTGACTGTTATAAACGCAGAGGGTGCATCTATCTTTCTGAATTATAGTTCTGTCCTGATATATGTCTAGGATTGGGATTTCTGGATCATATGATTGCACTGTTTTTAGTTTATTTCCTTTTGGCTGTGCTGAGTCTTCTCTGCTGCAAGTAGGCTTTCTCTAGTTGCGGCTGCATGGGCTTCTCATCGTGGTGGCTTCTCTTGTTGTAGAGCACCGGCTTTAGAGCTATAGGCTTTGATAGTTGCACAGCATGTGGGATCTTCCTGGACCAGGCATTGAACACGTGTCCCCTGCATTGGCAGGCAGATTTCTATCCACTGTACCACCAGGAAAGTCCTATTCTGTCTCTTGAGGAACCTCCATATTGTTTTCCATAGTGACTGTACCAATTTACATTTCTACCAGCAATGTAGGAGGAGTCTTTTTCTCCACACCCTCCAGGAGTCCACATCTTAAAAAATACGCCAGGGAATCCTTATGATTAGTCATGATTGGAAGATACTGTTCCTTCTCAAGTGTGGTCTGTGGTCTAGCTGCATCTGTATCACCTGTTTTCTTGTTAAAATGCAGAGTCTCAGGCTCCATCCCGGCCCTCCTGAATCAGAATCTTCATTTTAACAAGATCTTCATTTGATTCTTATGCACATTAAGATGTAAAAATAGCTAGTGACACACAATGGCGCTTTTGTTCCATTTCTTAAATTATTCTCAACCATTACAGTTTGCATTGAAATTATTAGTTATGTGATTACTTATAACATTCTCATATAAATTCTGTCATTTCAACAAAACTATCCACAGGAAGATAAACCAACTGTTTTCATACCTGGTGTTTATGTCTCAAGATTATTAAGCCTTATAATCATGGCTTTAAAATAGCAATCACATATGAATATGCTGTGTGTATATATATATACACACAGCATATTCAAAAGCAGAGACATTACTTTGCCAACAAAGGTCCTTCTAGTCAAGGCTATGGTTTTTCCAGTGGTCAGGTATGGATGTGAGAGTTGGACTGTGAAGAAGGCTGAGCGCCGAAGAATTGATGCTTTTGAACTGTGGTGTTGGAGAAGACTCTTGAGAATCCCTTGGACTGCAAGGAGATCAGTCCTGGGTGTTCTTTGGAAGGCCTGATGCTAAAGGTGAAACTCCAGTACTTTGGCCACCTCATGCGAAGAGTTGACTCATTGGAAAAGACTCTGATGCTGGGAGGGATTGGGGGCAGGAGGAGAAGGGGACAACAGAGGATGAGATGGCTGGATGGCATCACCGACTCAATGGTTGTGAGTTTGAGTGAACTCTGGGAATTGGTGATGGACAGGGAGGCCTGGTGTGCTGTGATTCATGGGGTCGCAAAGAGTCGGACACTACTGAGCAACTGTGTTATGTATAATTTTCTGTATATATATGAAATTGTTCTGTATACTACAGAATATATATAATTATTTATAATAATAATTATACAGAATTATATGTATGTATACCACATGTATCTATGATGAATTGTTGTGACTAATTAAAAGAGATACTAATAACCGTACAATAGCTACCAATTGATAGCATTTTTATCTGATAATAGCTCTACTATATATATTTATACATACATATATTTAAGCATAAACCTCAAATTCTCCATAATAAAACCATAACACTATTTTATCATTAATTTAATAGTAATTTAGGTGCTCTTGCTTAACATATAGGTAAAATCCACTAGAGCTATGCTTCTCTTTCCTCTACCTTTTAAGAATCATTAGCAGCTCTGGTACTTTAGAATTAATTACTCTTTAATAACATTGCTCAGTTGTATATGGCTTCACTATTAAATAGAGTACTCCAGTGGGTAAGACATAGTATAATCTCTTCTTATGACTTTTTCCCTTATCCATCCATCCATTCATTCATTCATTGAACAAATTACTATTGAGTTCAATGTGTTTCAGCCTTTGTCCTCTTACAGAGGATAACAAAATATGTTCTACGTCTTTGAGAAACATCAGTCTAATAGAAAGGCAGACAAGAAAGTCAGCTGTCATAACTAGATTCAATAAGTAGTTTAACAGCATTTTAAGGGGTACAACAAATAGCATCACAACTGAGGAGGGCTCAGATAACCCCCATCCTAATGGATGAGCAGAGTTAGCTCGTTGATGTGGTGAGGAAGGGACTTACAGACTGAGGAGGTGAAACAAGTGAACATGTGAAATAGCCTTATGTGTCTGGGGATTGCTTCAGTCTGGCTGGAATGAAGTTATGTGTGTGTGTTCAGACATGTCATTGAAAATGTTGGCAGAAAGGCTGGGTTGTGAAGGCCAGGCTTCAGTGTTACGTTGGTGGCAGTGGCCAGCCATCAGAGTATTTCCTAAAGGGAGTGAGATGATCAGAAGTGCACTTTGGAAAGAACACCTGGCAGATAAGTGGAGGACAGAACTGAGACAAGGAGGCCGCACTAAACGAGTCTACAGGCCAGAGCAGGGATCATCCTGCGGAGAAGACAAAATTAGAAACGTGAAAGGCAAAACAGACGTGGCTTCATGTCCTGTTGAGTCTCAGGGAAGCAGAAGAGACTCCAGGATGACTCCTCTCAGCTGGCGGAGGTCCTGGGTGAATGATCGTATCAGGAGGAGCCGATTTGGGAGGTGATAAGACACGCGGGCGGCTGCGACCTGTGGACTGAGCGTGGCTGAGACGAGCTACGCGACGTCTGAGGTCAGGGGCAGAAGCCGGGAGGACCCCATGCCCGAAGGGCAGCGGCCAAGAGGAGTTACCCCACGTCCGAGGTCAGGGGCGGAGGCCAAGAGTGACAGGCTGCAACGGCGCAGGAATGGCCAAGAGGAGCTACCCAAGTCCGAGGTCAGGGGCGGAGGCCGAGAGCAGCCACCCCGCGCCCGAGGCTAGGGGCGGTGGCTGGGAGGAGCAAGCTGACAACGACTTCCAAGGAGCGGTGGCTGCCTGGACACGCAGGAGGGCCTAGAGGAGCTATCCCACGTTGAAGGAAGGGCAGTGGTGAGGAGATAGCCCTCGTCCCAGGTAAGGAGCAGTGGCTGCGCTTTGCTGGAGCAGCCGTGAAGAGATACCCCACGCCCAAGGTAAGAGTACCCAAGTAAGATGATAGGTGTTGCAGGAGGACATCAGAGGGCAGACACACTGAAACCATACTCACAGAAAACTAGTCAATCTAATCACACTAGGACCACGGCCTTGTCTAACTCAATGAAACTAAGCCATGCCCGTGGGGCAACCCAAGACGGGTGGGTCATGGTGGAGAGGTTTGACAGAATGTGGTCCACTGGAGAAGGGAATGGCAAACCACTTCAGTATTCTTGCCTTGAGAACCCCATGAACAGTATGAAAAGGCAAAATGATAGGATACTGAAAGAGGGACTCCCCAGGTCAGTAGGTGTCCAATATGCTGCTGGAGATCAGTGGAGAAATAACTCCAGAAAGAATGAAGGGATGGAGCCAAAGCAAAAACAATACCCAGCTGTGGATGTGACTGGTGATAGAAGCAAGGTCCGATGCTGTAAAGAGCAATATTGCATAGGAACTTGGAATGTCAGGTCCATGAATCAAGGCAGATTGGAAGTGGTCAAACAAGAGATGGCAAGGGTGAACGCCGACCTTCTAGGAATCAGCGAACTAAAATGGACTGGAATGGGTGAATTTAACTCAGATGACCATTATATCTACTACTGCGGGCAGGAATCCCTCAGAAGAAATGGAGTAGCCATCATGGTCAACAAAAGGGTCTGAAATGCAGTACTTGGATGCAATCTCAAGAACGACAGAATGATCTCTGTTCGTTTCCAAGGCAAACCATTCAATATCACAGTAATCCAAGCCTATGCCCCCACCAGTAATGATGAAGAAGCTGAAGTTGAACAGTTCTATGAAGACCTACAAGACCTTTTAGAACTAATACCCCCAAAAGATGTCCTTTTCACTATAGGGGACTGGAATGCAAAAGTAGGAAGTCAAGAAACACCTGGAGTAACAGACAAATTTGGCCTTGGAATATGGAATGAAGCAGGGCAAAGACTAATAGAGTTTTGCCAAGAAAATGCACTGGTCATAGCAAACACCCTCTTCCAACAACACAAGAGAAGACTCCACACATGGACATCACCAGATGGTCAACACCGAAATCAGATTAATTATATTCTTTGCAGCCAAAGATGGAGAAGCTCTATCCAGTCAGCAAAAACAAGACCAGGAGCTGACTGTGGCTCAGATAAGGCTGACCTCCTTATTACCAAATTCAGACTCAAATTGAAGAAAGTAGGGAAAACCACTAGACCATTCAGGTATGACCTAAATCAAATCCCTTATGATTATATAGTGGAAGTGAGAAATAGATTTAAGGGCCTAGATCTGATAGATAGAGTGCCTGATGAACTATGGAATGAGGTTCGTGACATTGTACAGGAGACAGGGATCAAGATGATCCCCATGGAAAAGAAATGCAAAAAAGCAAAATGGCTATCTGAGGAGGGCTTACAAATAGCTGTGAAAAGAAGAGAGGTGAAAAGCAAAGGAGAAAAGGAAAGATATAAGCATCTGAATGCAGAGTTCCAGAGAATAGCAAGAAGAGATAAGAAAGCCTTCTTCAGTGATCAATGCAAAGAAATAGAGGAAAAGAACAGAATGGGAAAGACTAGAGATCTCCTCAAGAAAATGAGAGATACCAAGGGAACATTTCATGCAAAGATGGGCTCGATAAAGGACAGAAATGGTATGGACCTAACAGAATCAGAAGATATTGAGAAGAGGTGGCAATAATACACAGAAGAACTGTACAAAAAAGGTCTTCATGACCCAGATAATCACGATGGTGTGATCACTCATCTAGAGCCAGACATCTTGGAATGTGAAGTCAAGTGGGCCTTAGAAAGCATCACTACGAACAAAGCTAGTGGAGGTGATGGAATTCCAGTTGAGCTATTTCAAATCCTGAAAGATGATGCTGTCAAAGTGCTGCACTCAATATGCCAGCAAATTTGGAAAACTCAGCAGTGGCCACAGGACTGGAAAAGGTCAGTTTTCATTCCAATCCCAAAGAAAGGCAATGCAAAAAGAATGCTCAAACTACCGTACAGTTGCACTCATTTCACATGCTAGTAAAGTAATGCTCAGAATTCTCCAAGCCATGCTTCAGCAATACGTGAACCGTGAACTTCCTGATGTTCAAGCTGGTTTTAGAAAAGGCTGAGGAATCAGAGATCAAATTGCCAATATCCGCTGGATCATGGAAAAAGCAAGAGAATTCCAGAAAAACATCTATTTCTGCTTTATTGACTATGCCAAAGCTTTTGACTATGTGGATAACAATAAACTGTGGAAAATTCTTTAAGAGATGGGAATACCAGACCACCTGACTTGCCTCTTGAGAAATCTGTATGCAGGTCAGGAAGCAACAGTTAGAACTGGACATGGAACAACAGACTGGTTACAAATAGGAAAAGGAGTACATCAAGGCTATATATTGTCACCCTGCTTATTTAACTTCTATGCAGAGTACATCATGAGAAACACTGGACTGGAAGAAACACAAGCTGGAATCAAGATTGCCGGCAGAAATATCAATAACCTCAGATATGCAGATGATACCACCCTTATGGCAGAAAGTGAAGAGGAACTCAAAAGCCTCTTGATGAAAGTGAAAGTGGAGAGTGAAAAAGTTGGCTTAAAGCTCAATATTCAGAAAACAAAGATCATGGCATCTGATCCCATCACTTCATGGGAAATAGATGGGGAAACAGTGGAAACAGTGTCAGACTTTATTTTCTTGAGCTCCAAAATCACTGCAGATGGTGACTGCAGCCATGAAATTAAAAGATGCTTACTCCTTGGAAGAAAAGTTATGACCAACTTAGATAGCATATTCAAAAGCAGAGACATTACTTTGCCGACTAAGGTCCGTCTAGTCAAAGCTATGGTTTTTCCAGTATCATATATGGATGTGAGAGTTGGACTGTGAAGAAAGCTGAGCACCAAAGATTTGATGCTTTTGAACTGTGGTGTTGGAGAAGACTCTTGAGAGTCCCTCGGACTGCAAGGAGATCCAACCAGTCCATTCTGAAGGAGATCAGCCCTCGGATTTCTTTGGAAGGAATGATGCTAAAGCTGAAACTCCGGTACTTTGGCCACTTCATAAGAAGAGTTGACTCATTGGAAAAGACTCTGATGCTGGGAGGGATTGGGGGCAGGAGGAGAAGGGGATGACAGAGGATGAGATGGCTGAATGGCATCACTGACTCGATGGACGTGAGTCTGAGTGAACTCCGGGAGTTGGTGATGGACAGGGAGGCCTGGCATGCTGCGATTCATGGGGTTACAAAGAGTCGAACACAACTGAGCAACTGAACTGAATACACGCTGTTGGAAGTGGGTTGAGTCTGAAGAGTCTTTGCTTCCCCACCAGAGATATGGGGTAAACAGCTGGCCTAGGGCCCAAAGGAGAGGTGCCCAGTTATTTATGGAGTGTCTACTGTGTGTCCAACGAGGAGTCATTCTAATTCTCGTATATAACCATCTCAGCTATCACATGCTGGTAAGGGGCGTTCTGCCCTTTGTATACCATTTTCTTCTGTGAGCTCCTCCCTTTAAACAATATAGCGAGTTAAGCAGAACTGTATTTTCTCTGTAAACCATAAACATTGATCTCACCGAACACTCTGAGGTACAGGCACACCTTGTTTTATTGGGCTTCAGTTTATTTCACTTTGCAGATACTAAATTGTTGTTGGTTTTGTTTGCTTTTGTTTTGTTTTACAAATTAGAGATTTGTAACAACCCTGCCTTGTCGAGCAAGTCTGTTGGTGCCATTTTTCCAGCAGCACTTGTTCACTTCATGTCTGTGTATCATTTCGGTGATTCTCACAGTATTTCATTATGCTTATGTTTGTTCTGGTGTTCTGTTATCAGTGACCTTTGATGTTACTATGGCAAAAAAAATTATGCCTTGCCAAAGGCTCAGATGATAGTCTGCATCTTTTAGCAATAAAGTATTTTTCAGCTGAGGTATATACATTTCTTAAGAGATATACTGCTGTTGAGCACTTAATAGACCATAGTATAGTGTAAGCATAACTTTTATATGCACTGGGAAACAAAAAAAATTCATTTGACTCACTCTGTTGCCCTATTTGCTTTATCGGGGCGGCATTAGAACTGACCACAATATCTCTGTCTGCCTGAAGTAAGTTTCTTTCAGATATAACCTCCCACATCCTCTCTCACCAGTTGAGTTGAATCCCTACCAAGAATTAGCTGTATTTGTTCCCAAACCTGTATATCCCAGTCATGGTTGCTATTTTAATTATATAATTTAATTAAATCTTATGTAGAGCAATGAAATACCAATGTGAGAATAGAGTAAGTTGTGGTTTCTATGAGGACAAAAGCTGAGACTTTGAGAAGACTTAATAAAAATACATTCTCTTTAAGAATTGCTGTAAAATTAGTGATGAGACAAGCATGATAGGGTTAGGGGAAATAGTCATAGTCTGGAGGTGCTCAAGTGCTCACTGGCTTTGCCTGTATATTAATTCTTCACTCTACTTTGTGGAAAGCAGGCAGGAAATTGCATAAGGATTGTGTCTATGATTAATGCAAGAAAGATATTGAGGAATTCTAATCAGAGGATGCATTTTCAAAGACAAGGTTTTGACCCTCCATCAAAACTCTGAATTGGCAAGTTAATGTTCATTTATAATGTTACATTAAAAATGAAATGTTTAAGCTATGTATGTTGATATTCAGTCACTAGGTCCTGTCCTACTCTGCGACTGCAGCACGCCAGGCTTCCCCGTCCTTCACTATCTCTCGGAGTTTGCTCAGACTCAGGTGCATTGAGTCGGTGATGCCATCCAACCATCTCGTCCTCTGTCCCTCAGTCTTTCCCAGCTTCAGGGTCTTTTTCAATGGATTGCGTCTTCACATCAAATAGCTAAAGTATTACAGTTTCAGCGTCAGTCCTTGCAATGCAATGAATATTCAGGGTTTGATGTATGAATCTTTTAAGAAAATGTTTCCCCAATTTAGCCGACTTTTTTTTTTTTAATAACTAATACTGGTCCTAATCCCTCTGATGAGAGGGTTTCTAGTACATATGGCACCTCTGGCAGATATTGTCTATAGCTTGAGGGCCTAAAGAAACAGGGTGGCCACAAAGAACAGAACCTCAAGTCCTCGGAAAGCCTAGGATCCTCTGCGTGGTCTTTCATTATCAGTTTAGGCTCAGACAACTTTTTTTGCTCTCTACCCATTATTTCTCTTGAAAAATGGTGATTTTAAAGCAAGCCAACTACATTACAAAGTTCTATATGCCAGAGACAGTGACAATTTTGCTTTAATTAAACAAGCTCTTGCTCTAATCAGACTGTAAGGGATGTCTTTATTTCATATCATTTAGGATTTTCTGCAGGCATATTGATGTTGGGAGCGAACGATTCCCTAGAACGTGATCTTGTTACCTTATTTGCTCTCACTTTTTAAGAAAATGTACATATATACACACACATGTATGTGTATGTGTGTATACACATAAATATATATACTATTTGTCCACTGAAAGCAATTAAGTGCAATTAAAGCACGTCAGTCAGCATTTCATGCATCACGCCACATTACATTTGCCAGAAATGAGGGATAATCGGGCTTATGTGACACCCCAATGGTTAATCCATTGGCTAAATTTGGAAGCATAGGGAAAGTATTGCAACTGAATCTATCTGAAATGCTAGCATCTCTAGAAGCTATGCCCTCAGTGATTATTAAGGAAATCAGCAAAGGAAATATTTTCTTTTGCTGCTTCTTAAACACCTTTTATATAATATATATTACAATGGAAAGATTATAAACTAGTCACTCATCAGTCAAGGATTTTACTCACATTGTTCTGTAGGACTGAGTGCTTTTTATTTTTTAAAATTGGAAGATCTCCTACAAGAAAGAATTGTTTCTTTTCTTAATAGAATCAGGACTGAAAATCAGCTAGCACTGAGCTATGTCTGCCCGTTTCCTCAAAGGATGTGCTCTTCCAAGTCAGGTGCCCACACACTACCTGCCTGTCTGAGGTAAACAGTTCAGTTTGTAACTCTAAAAGTAATCATTTACAACTAACCACTGATATAAAATTCTTAGCCAAATTTCACGTTCCTTGTACTCTTTCACTTCCTTCAATTAACCTCTGTCAGTAATTGAGTTTTATGTATATTTTGCTGTGCATCAACTTTTTTCTAATTTAAACCTTTATATGTGTTACTTTTTATTGCTGCTGCTGCTAAGGCACTTCAGTCGTGTCCGACTCTGTGCGACCCCAGAGACGGCAGCCCCACTAGGCTCCCCCGTCCCTGGGATTCTCCAGGCAAGAACACTGGAGTGGGTTGCCATTTCCTTCTCCAATGCGTGAAAGTGAAAGTGAAATCACTCAGTCGTGTCCGACCCTCAGTGACCCCATGGACTGCAGCCTTCCAGGCTCCTCTGTCCATGGGATTTTCCAGGCAAGAGTAATCACCTGTTTATCTGCCTGCTTCTAATATGTCTTGAGGGCTTTTCTTCTTTACTTATGTAATGGTTTTAGTCTCTAAATATGGTTTGGAAAGATGGTCAGACTATTCCAGGGTCAGCAACCTTTTCTGTAAAGCACCAGACAGTAAAATCTGGGGGCTTTGTACATCATACAGTTTCTATCCAACCACTCAGTTCTCCCATAGCCCCCAAACAGCTATAGACAAGGCCTGAGTCTGCTCAGGCTGCCATAGCAAAAATAGCAGAGACTGGGAGGCTTAACCAACAAGCCTCCCAGCTTATTTTCTTACAGGTTTGGAGGCGGGTATTCTGAGATTGGACGTCCCTAGTGGCTCTATGGTAAAGAACTAACCTGCCAATGCAAGAAATGCAGTTTCAGTTGCTGGGTTGGGAAGATCCCCTGGAGAAGGAACTGGCAACCCACTCCAGTATTCTTGCTGGCAAATCCCATGGTCAGAGGAGCCTGGTGGGCTACAGTCCATGGGGTCACAAAAGAGTTGGACACAACTTACCAAGTAAACAACAACAATCTGAAATCAGGGTGCTGGTGTGGTCAGATTCTGGTGTAACCTCCCTTCCTCGCTTGTAGATGGCTGTGCCTTCACATGACCTTCCCCTGTGCATATACTGAAAAGAGAGAAATCTCTTCCTCTTCTTGTAAAGCCACCCATCCTATCAGATTAGGACTCTACCCTTATGACTTCATTTAACCTTACTTAGCTTCTCAAAGCCCTGTCTCCATAGAGTCACACCAGCGGTTAAGACTTCAACATGTGATTTGAGGAGAGAGGGAGTGAGAATGGGGAAATACAATTCAGTCCATAGCAGAAAACACATAAATGATTGACTGTGATCATATTCCAAAAAAAGCCCCACCTTATTTACAAAAATAGGCAGCAGGCTAGGTTTGCTTTGGATGCTGTATTTTGCTGACCCCTGTTCTAGATCACTTCTTGATTTATTTTGAAACTGTTCTTTTAGGTTAATTTCTTTCTTTCTGCCTCTTCTGGCTGTTAAAATTGGCATCTTCCTAGTGAAACTGTTTACCTTAGATTAGGACTTAGTTTTATAACTCTACCCCATGTGTCCGGGACTGTGACCTGGCAAAAAACCCTGCTTCGGACTTGAACCCATGTGACTGGGACTCAAACCCAGTCAAAACCCATGGTACCTGGTTTCAGGACCTAATGAAGCTCAGGTTCTTGATGTCTCATCACAGAAAGAATTCAGTGAGAGACAAAGTGATAGGTAATAAGCAGGTTTAGAGAGAAACACACTCCACAGAGTGTGGGCCATCCTAGAGGGCGAGTCTGGCAGCCTCAAAAATATGGCATGGTGAGCTTTTATGGGCTGGGTAAGCCATGAAATTAAAATGTTTGCTCCTTGGAAGAAAAGCTATGAAAAACCTAGACAGCATATTAAAAAGCAGAGACACCACCTTGCTGACAAAGGTCCATATAGTTAAAGCTATGAGTAGTCATGTATGGATGTGAGAGCTGGACCATAAAGAAGGCCGAGTACCATAGAACTGGTGCTTTTAAACTGTGGTGTTGGAGAAGACTCTTGAGAATCCCTTGGACTGCAAGGAGATCAAACTAGTCAATTCTAAAGGAAATCAGTCCTGAATATTCATTGGGAGGACTGGTGCTGAAGCTCCAATACTTTGGCCACCTGATGTGAAGAGCTGACACATTAGAAAAGACCCCGATGCTGGGAAAGATTGAAGGCAGGAGGAGGCGATGACAGAGGATGACGTGGTTGGATGGCTTCACCGACTCAAAGGACATGAGTCTGAGCAAGCTCCAGGAAGATGGTAAAGGACAGGGAAACCTGGTGTACTGCAGTCCATGGGGTCATAAAGAGTTGGACATGACTGAGTGACTGAACAATGAACAGCACTGAGTGGGAGGATTATTCCAACAATTTTGGGGAAGTGGTGGAGATTTCCAGGAGTTGGGCCACTGCCCACACTTTGGTCTTTTGATGCCACCTTGAAACTGTTACGGTGCCTCTGGCTGTGTCATTTAGCTTGCTGATTGAGGATCAAGGTCTGGTTAAAGTTGGCGTGTCTGCTGTCATGGACCCACTTGATTCTAATCAGTTTATGTTTATCCTTGGGCCGTGTCACTCTTTCAAAAGTTGTATTCTGCATCTTTCCCTCTTTTTTACTAGCAAGCTACATGGAACGTGGGCTATGAAAAATGAAATGCTTTCCAATTGCGAAGATAGCTTAGTGTGCACAATGTGTATTGATTAGCCTTGGAGAGAAGTGGAGAAGGCCCCAAAGTGGGGTTACCGCTTAGCCTAACTGGCTTACCTTTCCCATCCAAGCAAGTTACATATGAGGTCCCAAGGGACATAGGAATAGCTGAAATGAACCTGAAGTGAAGTGAAAGTTGCTCAGTGGTGTTGGACTCTTTGCTATCCCATGGACTGTGTAGTCCATGGAATTCTCTGGACCACAAGGGAAACCCTAAAAGTTACATCAAAAGCACCATCATCCAGATGCTCACAGCTCTGGCAGGCAGTTTAACAGGAATTATTCTGCCCTCAGAGATTGGTCTTTAAATGAGGTCAGTGCTTTTGAATTGAGGACTGGGTAACAAATTCGCTACACAAAGTAACAAAACCCACTTTAGCTTTATGTTCCCAGACAAGATTTTTTAATCTGGTAGGTTGGTGGGGCTGGGAGAAGGTATCATTTCATTTGCAAGAAATCCAGAGTGCTTTATGAATTTTAGGAGATGCCAGGAGATGAGTTGGGAATATTTTCCAACCTTGGGCACCAGTATTGTACCCTTGGGAAGGAAGAGGCTCTGTGGGGTTCCCCCCATCTCCAACGGAGTGTGGGCGGCTCTGCGTAGAACAGTGCCTCCCCTTGTTTACATTCTACCCACACAGCCCTCAGTGATCAGCTAAACAGTGTCACGGCAGCATTCTCTGTTGTTTTCATGGAAAGGATGTGTTGACACGCGCTACCTAGCTGTGAATGTAAACACGAAGATGCTGACAGCAGCCGGAGCAGACGGCTAGCAGGTACCCACACTTACAGCGGGCAGATGTTTAACCTTGACATGAGCAGTAATTAAGCAGAGCCTCGGTAACGAGTGCCTCCCCAGGAGCCAATTAATAATTTAGTGGGGGAGATGTTCTATGCAGATTTCCCCCAAACCACTGCAGCATGCCTTTCCACCCTCCCCCAGTGGACGGGGCTGGGCAGTCATTTGTAACAAAGCCCTGTGGTGTGCGTGTGAACAAATTGTAATTAGGCAAATTAAATGAATGCTGCATGTACCTCAATTAATTTCTGGTCACAAGATAGACAGCGATCCATTATATATCAAAGTCTTCATCTTGGAGGCAGGACTCACCCGCCTCTGCCTACCCCTCTCTCTTCTACACCCACCCCCAGGAAAAGCCTTGGCCCTCACTTTATTCTCATTGAGTTGCTTCATCCCAGTTTGTTTATTTCTTTTTGGCAGTGAAATACCAATATACACATTCCAAGCAGTCTTCTGACTTTGAAAAGAGAAAAAAAAATCCTGCTTTAAAAGATGTTTAGAAAATGCATGCATCTAGCATATATTGCTCTTTCTGGGTCCAATAGTGATAGCATCCATTTCCTCTCCCACTGAGGCAAAGAAAATAAAATAAGCCTTCTGTGAAGGATGGCAGGCACAAGTTGGGGACTTCCCCACAGAGTAAATTGTTCAGGGATGATTCAGTGTAATTGTCCCAAGTGGGTCCCCCTCCTGTGGATCTCCGTGGGCCTGAGTCATCCCAGTAAGGAGAACGCCTTGCCGGAAATAGAGTTCAAGAACCCACCTCTCACTTCTTGCTGCTCAGCCAGACTGCATTGCATTAACCCCCCTCAATACTGCGGTTGCACCCCTATAGAGCTGCCTAAATTTGTACACTAACATTTTAAGGAATAAAAACATTTTTTTTTCTTTTTTCTTTTTTTTTTTACTATATAGGGCCTGGCAGGAACAGGATAAAAAGCAAAATGTAGGCCTTCACTATAACTTAGCCCTAGCAATCCCTTCATCGTTGATGGAAGGACCTGATGCTAAACTTTCCTTCGTGTACCATTATTTCCTTTTTCTTCAGGAACTGTCATCTGGTTTGTTTTTTTTTTTAACTCTGGCAAAACTGACCACTCAAGAGTTGACGAGTTGCTCTTCTACCCTGAATGGTTTGAAGCAGAGAGTGGGAGTGTCCAGGAGCAAAGGGACACAGGACCGCCTGCTCAGCTCTCGAGGCAGGACCAATGCTTCTCCCCAGATCCAAGCCCCAGACTTCGCAAAATGCCTGGTTTCTAGTTAGGGATGCTTCTTACAGCCAAGCGCTCTTTATTTGTATGAATTATGTTAGCATAATCTAAACAGAACATATGAATGAATGGATGGTGAATGTTATTTATGTCAAAGCCCTCCTTTTCTGCCCTCCCACCATGGTCTTGCCCACCTGGGCACGCTCTTGGTTCCAACACCCTCAGTAGACACTGCCATCTCTTTGTGATCACAAGCTCCCCAAAGGCCGACTGAAAAGCTTCCTTTGCTCTTGCCTCACTTCCCTGGTCCCACGGCCTCTAGTGCAGTGCTGAGTGTAACACAGTGGGGCTGTGCAGAAAAACACTCCTTGAATATAGCCAAGGAAAGTGAGATCCTGAAGAAGCTGAGGACTCCGGGAACTAGAGCATCCTGGATATTTTGGGTAAAGAACCAGCTGCAGGGTATGCCCCACAGGCTTCTGCCAGCCGCAGCAGAGCCCCCTTTCCCTCTGCTTTCTGTTCTCATCACACTGAGCTTTTTCAAAAATTACCATGTGCTTTCCTGACACTACATCTTTTCTTCCCTCATGCATTTTATCTTTGTCACACTAACTGATGCACAACTTCCAAGTATTCTTCGTGTCTCAGCTTGAAATGCCTCTTCTTTGGAAGCCTTCATTGCTTTCTCAGGGAGGGGTTGAATTATTTTATATTCTCCCAGAGGCATCCGCTTTCCTCCTTTGTCATCCTCATCTCATATGTACTGTTCAACAACTGTTCTTATTGATGTACTTTAAATTTTTTTTTTAGTTTTATATTGGGCTAGGGTTGATTTACAGTGTTGTGGGATTTTTAAAATAATTTTATTTATTTTTGGCTGCGCTGGGTCTTAGTTGTGGGAAGTAGGAGCTACTCTTTGTTACAGCACGTGGCTTCTCAGTGCGTTGACTTCTCCTGTTGCAGAGCACAGGCTCTAGGCACACAGACTTCAGTGGCTGGGGTTCCTGGGCTCTAGAGTGTGGCTCAGCAGTCGTGGCATGTGGAATCTTCCTGAACCAGAAATCCAGCCTGTGTCCCCTGAATTGGCAGGTGGATTCTTACCCACTTGGCCACCAGGGAAGTCCTACAATGTTGTGTTAGTTTCAGGTGTACAGCAAAATGATTCATTTGTACTGTTGTACTTTGGATTTGATGATGAAGAGATGGTGGCTGTTGTGTCTGCCATTTTATTCCCAAATACTTAACACAGTGGATGTTTTTGTTGGATGCCCGGATATGTGAATAGGTAGATGGATAGAAAAATGAGTGGATGGAAGGATGAATGGATATATGGGTGATAAGATGGATGAGCAGATGAGTGGGTAGTTAGATGGTGGGTAGATTTGTCTGTTCTGACTCTCCCTTGTACCTGGAGACCCAGGGCTCTGCTTGGGCTGAGCTCTCGGGGGCTAAGCCGAGGCAGGGCTTGGGCTGTGGAGGCCTTCGCTGCAGGGAGTAGGTCAGTGGGCAGAGCCCAAGATGAGGGGGCCACATGGAACACCAGAGGACTAAAGGGGAGACCAGGGTGGAGAGGGAGGTGTGGTCCGAGGAGGAGGGACTGCAGCCAGGCTTCCCAAGGAAGAAGAGGAGTCTGAAAGCTGCCTGGGGGTGGGGGGTTGTATTTAATTTTGTTGATGTTTTTCAGTTGTCAAGTCGTGTTCGACTCTGTGCCACCCATGGGCTACAGCACGCCAGGCCTCCCCGTCCTTTCGGCCCTATAAAATAGAGGTTTCCTGGTTTCTTCTTCTGATGAGAACAGAACTGTTGATCACATTGAGCTATTTTAGACAAATACATAAAGAGTCACCATTTAAAATATTTTCTCCCAGAAGTTTAACACAAGATTAGCCTCTGTTGTTCCACATTTCTAATTTCATCAAGTCAGTAGCCTAATGATGAAGTGTAAACCTCCATTTTATCACACCTCAGCTCAGTGGTTCTCAAACCTGGCTGGGGATTGGAATCACTGGAGAGCTTTAAAAAAAAAATCAATGCCCAGGCCCCACCCAGAAAAGATTCTCACATTCACTTTGCAAAATTGTCCCCAGTGAGTCTTGTGTGAAGCAAGAACTGAGAGGCCACTGCTCTTCACTGCTCAGGAAGGCTACAGTCTTGCCACTCAGAGTGTGGCCCATGGACCAGCAGCATCAGCCTCCCTAGGATCTAGGTAGAAATGCGGAATCTCGGGTCTCACCCAGGCCCCCTCTCTCAGCTTATGTTTCAGCAAGGTCCCCGGGTGACTCAATCTGAACACTGAACATTGACATTTGAGAACAAGACTCTAGTTAATCCAAAAGTCAGAGACTTCGTAGAATATTCACCAAGGACTGGCTCAGAACACATGGGTGTTTATTCTAGTTTGCTGCTACAACAAAGTACCACAAACTAGGTGGCTTAAACGACAGAAATGTATTGTCTCACAGTTCTGGAGGCTAGAAAATAACAAATCAAGGAAGTGGTAGGGTCCTTTCTTTCTGAGACCTGCAAGGATGGGGTCTCTTCCAGGCCCCGTTCCTTGACTTGTCTGTGGCCATATTCATGTTCATATGTGTTTTTCCTGTGAGTGTCTGCGTCCAAATTTCTCCTTTTTATACGAACACCAGCCATATTAGGCTAGGGGCCCACCCTACTCTAGTGCCTCATCCTACCATAACAAATTATATCTGCAATAAACTTATTTCCTAATAAGGTCATATTCAAAGGTACTGGGGACTCCTACATTTGAATTTGGGGGGATAACATTCAGTACACAACAGTACCCAAAGCATGGCTTATAATTTATCATCCCTTTAAATATACCTTGAATATTTTTTTTTTTTTTTGCAAACTAAAGTCTAATCTAAAGCAACTTTTCTGAGTTATGAAACACATAAAGTAGAAAAGGAGAAGTCATTAATTCTGCTTCTGTGGGGTGGGTGCATCCCACCCTTCATCTGCCTCTTCTCTTTCTGATTTCTCTATCTGCTTCTACTGCCAGCACTAAGTAGTCACAGAATGCTGTGCCTGTCTTAGCAGAGATTTAACTGAAAAATCTAAATTCCTACCTTCTCCAGGGTCACTCCTGAAGAGGTATGGTTACCATCTTCTGACCTCACCAGTAAAAAAAATTATCTCCCCTAAATACCCTTTGAAAGTGAAAGTGTTAGTTGCTCAGTTGTGTCCAACTCTCTGTGACCCAGTGGACTGTAGCCCGCCAGGCTCCTCTGTCCATGAAATTCTCCAGACAAGAATACTGGAGTGGGTGGCCATTCCCTGACACAGGGATTGAACCTGGGTCTCCTGCACTGCAGGCAGATTCTTTACCATCTGAGTCACCAGAGAAGCCCCAAAATACCCTCGTATTTTTTGTTATTGAAGTATAGTTGCTATACAGTGAGTATTGTGTTAGTTTCTACATGCAGTGAAATGAATCAGCTATATATTTACATAGATACTCTCCTTTTTGAATTTCCTTTCCATTTAGGTCACCACAGAGCATTGAATAGAGTTCCCTGTGCTATATACAATAGGTTCTCATTAGTTATTTTATATCAGGCACTTTTACTTCACTGAAGGAACAGCAATATTTTCGATGAAAAATAGCAAGCTAGGAAAGGAACAGCAATATTTTCGATGAAAAATAGCAAGCTAGGAATAAATTAGGAGTTTGAGATGAACAGATACAGACTACTATAGATAAAATAGATAAACCATAAGGACCTATTATTGTATAGTACAGAGAACTTTACTCAATGTCTTGTAATAATCTCAATATAATGGAAAAGAATGAAAAAAGTGTGTGTGTTTATATATATGTATGTATATAACTGAGTCACTTTGCTCTATAGCTGAAATACTATAAATCAGCTATACTTTAGTTTAAAAAAAAAACGCAAGCAGTTTACCCGATGGGCTGAATAAATGATTTTCTATCAATTCATTTTGTAAGAAATGACTTACAGAAAGTGATTAGTTTCTCAGTTCTCTTTTAGCAAGCTGTGAAGGGGGTGTGCCTGAGTTAACAGTGAGCCCACCTTTGTGGGCTGTGATGACTGTTGTTTGTGATGCCTCCTCGGGGTGTTTTTAAGAATAAAATCATGGGGGAGACCTTTAACCATAGAGGAAGGTTTTGTGGAGTTAAACCAGCATTTCTCAACCTCAGACTGTTGATGCCGGTGGCAGGACACTTCTCTGTTGTGGAGGCTGTCTCATGCATTGTATGGCGTTTGGCAACACCCACCCTAGATGCCAGGAGCAGCATTCTTAGTCATAACACATAAGTCTTCAGATATTGTCAGATTCCCCTGGAAGCCCATGGGGCAAAAATCACTTCTGGTTGAAAACCATTGAGTTAAACAAACAAACAACAAAAAAAGACTTACTTATCAGCTTTGTCCTGGAAAACTCATTCTTAATTCTCCTAATATATTGTTTTATTATTTTTCCATTTGTGTAATAAATGACTACTTTGGTTAAAATGATACTTATGACAGTGATAGAGGTCGTTTTTTTTCCTCCTTCCTTGTAAAAATTGTTCTGAACTTTAGATAGTTAATAAGAAACAAAGGGCAATATGATAATTCTGAAACTATTGGCAAAAAGATAAAGGCATTTTAAACTTGCTGCAAGGTGACTTAGTCTGATAATATCTCTCCTTAAGATTCAGCCAAAATATGTTTGTAAGCCTAAGTGAGTCTCATAGGAGAAAAAAAAAGTCAAGTTAATAGTTTAAGTTTATTAATTTAATGAGTTCTAAATTATATCTAAGAATAAGAGAGAAAAGAGAGTCAATTTAGAAGCTGCATAATTTCCAGATCTATGTTTTGGGCTCTTCTATGTGGGTCAGAGTGAACCAGGAGGAATGGGATTAGAGTGGGAAAGGACTACCCCTTGTTAAGCAGAAACATAAAAAAATTACAAAAATTTAACAATGAATTTCTTTAGAAGTTGTTGTTTAGTCACTAAGTAGTGTCCGATCTTTGCAACTCCAAGGACTGCAGCACACCAGGCTTCCCTGGTCCTCACTATTTCCCAGAGTTTGTTCAAACTCATGTCCACTGAGTCAGTGATGCCATCCAACCATCTCATCGTCTGTCGCCCCTGTTTTTCTCTTGCTATTAGTCTCTCCCAGCATCAGGGTTGTTTCCAGTGAGTCGGCTCTTCACATCAGGTAGCCAAAGAATTGGAACTTCACCTACAGCACCAGTCCTTCCAATGAATATTCAGGGTTGATTTCCTTTAGGTTTGATCTCCTTGCTGTCCAAGGGATTCTCAAGAGTCTTCTCCAGCAATACAGTTCAAAAGCACGAATTCTTGGGCACTCGGCCTTCTTTATGGTCCAACTCTGATATCTGTACATGACTACTGGAAAAAACATACCTTTGACTGTATGGAACTTTATTAAGAAAATGAGCAATTCATAAAAAAGCCTGTAGCTTTGTTCCCTTGGAAGTTTCTTAAAACAGACTTTCCTACTAAGCTACCATGTCTTATCACAAATGATAGAGGGCATAGTTTTCTGCAGTTAAATGTATACATATATCACATGTCATATGTCATATGTATATGAAAGAGAGCCTTCTCTGATTCAACTTTGTGCTGCCTCAAATCCTATGGAATAGATGCTGTAAGTGTGAAATGATCAAGATAGTTTTCAATTTTATGTATTCTTCCCACTGTGCTGCACATAATAAATGGCCTCAGAGGAGCAGGAGGAGGAGGTTGAATTCCCCAGCTGGCTGGACTGATGATGAAGTTTAGAAATCAAGTCAGCTTAGATGAGACACAGAAGGTGATATGCTTGTGCACGTGACTCTGTGGATCAAGAGTCATGCTATTAATAGCTATGTATCCTAGCTCAGTTGGTAAAGAATCTGCCTGCAGCACAGGAGACCCAGGTTCAATCCCTGGGTCAGGAAGATCCCCTGGAGAAGGAAATGGCAACCCACTGCAATATTCTTGCTCAGAGAATCCCATGGACAGAGGAGCCTGGCAGGTTGCAGTCCGTGGGGTTGCAAGAGTTGGACACAACTTAGTGACTGAACCACGCTACACATGCATAGTCTAGGGCTTCCCTGGTGGCTCAGCTGGTGAAGAATCTGCCTGCAGTGCAGGAGACCTGGGTTCAACCCCTGGGTTGGGAAGATCCCCTGGAGAAGGGAAAGGCTACCCACTCCAGTGTTCTGGCCTGGAGAATTCCATGGACTGTATAAGTTCATGGGGTCAAAAAGAGTCAGATATGACTGAGCTACTTTCACTTTCACATACCTAATCTATGCTGCTGTGAGCCATAACTGAACCACAGAACCTTTTGTCAGTTTGGGAGCCTCTCACATGATGGTGTACATGAAGTTTGTGGAGATGAGCTGATCTAGGGAAGACCAGTCCTACCAAGTGTGTAGCCTGCAGCATCATCAATGCCCAGCCAGCAATGTGAACCTAAGTGAGCCCATTACAGATCAGAGATGGTATAGACACAACCACTGCCCTTGGGGAGCCTGTAGTCTCAAAGGGGAGATGGATTTTGAAAATATCCAGTGGTTGGGCTTCCCAGGTGTCTCAGTGGTAATGAATCCATTTGCTGATGCAGGAAACATGGGTTTGAGCCCTAGGTCAGGAAGATCCCCTGGAGAAGGAAATGGCAACTCACTCCAGTATTCTTGCCTGAGATATCCCGTGGACAGAGGAGCTTGGCATGCTACAGTCCATGGGGTCACAAAAGAATCAGACATGACTTAGTGACTATAAAAGTTCAACCACTGAATAGATATTTTCAAAATTCATCTCCCCTTTGAGACTGTGGGCTCCCCAAGGGCAAAGGTTGTGTCTACACCATCTCTGATCTGTAATGTGCTCTCTTAGCTTCACATTGCTGGCTGGGCATTGATGCTGCTGCTGCACTGGTTGTGTAGAGAAGGAAGTAATAAATTGTTGATAAGGATCAAGGGAAGGTCAAGGAAGTTTTCCTCCAGAGACTACTCTTATATCAAACTTTGCAAATGCAAACCCAATTTACCTGGGTGGAAGGGGAAAGACAGAATACCAGGCAGAGGAAATCATGTGTGTGAACACAGAGAGGTGTAAAAGAGAAGTCAAATTTGGGAAATGATGAGAAGCTCAGTGTTAGGTGGGGCTATGGCAAGAGGCAGGACTTAATACAAAGAAAATGGTCAGACAATTAAGTGCTTATAAGCAGTGTGAAGAAGTGTGGATTTTTTTCTGAAGGCAGTAGGAATCCACTAAAGGAGGGGAGAAAAGTAGTAAAACACTCATACTGATTTTGTTTAAATTCATTTAGTTAAAAAAAATTTTTTTTAATTTTATTCAAGTATAGTTGAATTACAATGTTGTGTTGATTTCTACTGTACAGCAAAGTGATTCAGATAGATGTATATATATACATACACACACATTCTTTTTCATACTGTTTTCCATTATGATTTATCTCAGGATATTGAGTACCTTGTTTATCCATTCTATATATAATCATTTGCATCTGCTAATCCCAGACTCTCAATCCATCCCTCCCCCAACCCTAATAAAGATTTTCGAAGACAAAGCAGCAAAGACTCTGTGGTCAAGCATAGCTGTCAGAGACAGTGAGATGTTCATTTCCATGACAATGATGGCAATGCCATAGCAACAGTTTTAGACCCAGGACAAATAGCTCTAAATGTATCTTCAAATCAGGGAGAGCACAGGTTGGGAGGAAGAGACGCAGAAGAAGCAATCTGGGCTGGCCTCTCCCTGCTCTTGATCTTGGATCATGCGTTGCCTTGTGGAGAGTCCTGGGATCAAGGGAGACTTCGAGAGTGGAGCGCGGGATAGGGCGATGTTAGGGAGGACGCCAGCAAGGTGGGTGCTCGGCTCCAGGGAGCAGCCCTCCCCTGGGAGGCTCTGGCACACTGCAGCTCTGACAGGGAGCCTGTCACCAGCCTTTGCTGGGCCACTTGGTCACAACTGACCAGCGGAGGAGTGGGCCACAGCTGAGCTGGGAATGTGGGCATCATCTGAGACACTTAGGAGCTAGAGTGTTTGAAGCCAAGTCTCATTCATTTCAGGTCTTGAGGGAGGAAATCCACAAACTCCATCCTGCAGCTGAGGTCCCAGAATCCTGGGAGGAGGGGATCTCCCGACAATTATGGAGGCTAGAAGTCTAAGATCAAAGGGTCAGCGGTTTATCTCCTGTAGGGCCTCTCTCCTTGGCTGATAGATGGGCACCTTCTCCATCTGCCCATGGTCTTTTCTCTGTGTGTGTCTGTGTCCTAGTCTCCTCTCTGTATGAACAGACCAGTCAGTCCTGTTGCAGTGGGGCCACCCATACGACTTCATGTACCTGAATTACCTCCTTGAAGGCCCCTCTCCCAGTGTTGTCACGTTCTGAGTATTGGGGGGTAGGACTTCAACATGCGAGTTTTGAGGGGACTCAGTATGGCCATGGCAGGCAGTCAAAGTTGGTTTCAGCTGCTTGCAAAAATCCAAGCCAAACTGAAAAACTAGAACAGAGGATCGACATGTTGCAGACTCTTCTTCAGTCATTTTACTTTGATTGTGGCTCCTAGAAACTCAGCACCACGGTTCCTAACAGTCCACTCCTGCTGGGCAGGGACCAGATCTGGTTTGGCATCAGCCCCTTCAGCACCAACCCTGCACCTGGACAAGCCAGGGCCTCCAGGTAAGGGCCGGGTTGTGGTCTGCCAGGGCCTCTCTTCTCCTGTCATGGGGATCCCCAGTCCCATGAGGTAGCTGCGGTCACAGAACTGATGTGGATACAAAGCCCTGTCCGTCGAGGCAGAGCGATTCTGGCTGCTGGCTCAGGCCGTGGCTCTTGGCTTCTGTGTGTTCCTTCTTCAGCATTTAACACTCAGATTTTGTAGACACTGTCAAGTTGCTTTTTTGACCAGTTTCTCAAGTTACTGATACTTGAGTAGCAAGAGAGAAAGACATGGAATGGGACATGGAATGGGACATGGAATGGGACAGACTAGCTGAAGGAGAAAATTGAGATGAATTTCTGATGGGACCGGCTTTCCACTTTGAGGCATAGCCTTAATATCCAATTACAAAATTTCCTATCAAGGAAAAGGCTGGGAGGTTGAGGGTACCCCTGTTCTCCATTAATGATTTGTTTGAAATGTATAGTTTTATGTTCAAAATCTGAATTTTAGATGAATTCTTGTTTAATATGAATCCCATGATATGTAGAACCTAATTAAAAGTCTTAATGTGAGTTAATGTATCTTCACATACATTTCTATAATGTGTAGGACTACTTAATTTAGCGTAATTATCAAGATGAACCACATCTAACATTACAAGAAAATTGCAACCTGTCATAAAATAAGAGGGCCATATTATAGCAGAGTCCTCACCCTCTGAGATATGTGTTAGAAAAGCCAAATAATGCAAATAGATCATCACTCCCCAATTTGATGCTGCTTTGGTGATTTGATTAATTATTGTGAAGTGAAGCAGCTAACAAAGAAGGATAAATAAAAATAACTTCTTGCATCCACAAAAGGGTGTAAATTTTAACTCCAATGCATGACAGCAAATGTAAGCAAGAATTATAAACAATGGAGCTGGCTGAATGAATTAATATGCATCAGCCTTTATTGCTAGAAATAGGCCCCTGTATTGTACTGGTACATTGTGGTTTCGCTCAACTGCAAATTTGGTTTTTCTTTTCCACTTCTCCTGGGAATTCAGAAACTGCATTCTTATTAACAACAATGGGGAGACACCAGAGCAAAGAGGAGCCTGAAAGTGTGTAATGTCTCGTCTCTCTGAGTACTTTGCCCTTTTGCCAAGATTCTGCTATTTTTATAAAGTTTCTCTGGGTTTGTTTCATTTTGTTTTTCCTTTTTCTGCATTTCTTAATATGGACCAGCTAATTCTGCAGACATTAAAATCCCTGTAGGGTAGTCTCCACTAGGTAATCAGCAATCTGTCCCTTGGTTCATTGTTCAAAGTCAAGCCTTAACCCCCGAAGCTATTTTAAATTTTTTATCTTTCTTTAAACCCCTCACTGAACCTGACCTCTAGGCCCCTATTTAATTGATGGCTGCCAGGCATAGACCCAGCACCTATTAGGCGCTTAATAGATACCTATGGAGAGACAAGCTACCCTAATATATATCTTTCCGCACCTAGACTTCCCTTAATGCTCTGCCCTTGATCACATCCTTTTCTGATTCCAGGGAGACTTTACCTCTTCCATAGCGTCTCACCTATTCTCTCCTAACTGCTTTCTTTTAGCTTCCAAACATGTTGCCAAGAAGAAATTGACTTGCAAAACAACCACAAAGCAACATCAGCAACGCAAGCCAACCAGCCTACAAAATAAACCAAAAACCTTGTCATCTTGCCAGTAAGTCTCTTGATCCCCTTAAAGCTAGGTAAGCTCACTGTATCACAAAATAGGCCCGCCCTACTGTTGGTCGAGTGTGTATTTACCTAGGTCCCAAGCAGAGTGTACATCTTCCTTTGCTGAAAGTTTCAGCCCAGAAAAGGCCCCTTTCCCAGAGTCTCTCCATCATTCCTTTATTGCCCATCTGGTTATAACAAGCATCCTTTTTCTTGTGCTTCTTGGATCTAAGCTAACAATTCCCAGTTATCCCCAATTCTCATATGCAGCACTTTCAGCCCCAGTAGGCCTCTCCATTGCTAGCATGGCTTATTTCTCATGGCATTGTGTGGATACATGATGTTGCTAAAAGACCCCCATCCCACAGCGCTGGATGCCAAAGGAGGATGATTGGGTGCGGGGGAGTCCTTCACCTCATCTGACTGCTTCTCCCACCTGCCTTTCTATTTCTCTTTATTTTGTGATGCATTTCTCTATGTGGCTCCATTTTCTCATTATTGGTTCTGGTCCAACTATCCCTTCCCTCTTCCTGTCTGTCTGGGGCCATGCTCTGGCACCCTTCTGATTGTGCAGTTTCCCCAGTTGCCCCTTTGTCTGATCCCCAGGGCACCCCTTCCACGTAGGCTCTTGGCCTTTAGTCATCCCCTTTTCCTCCCCCCATGAACACTTCCAGTGCCCATGACTGAAAAGTTTCCCATCTCTCCTCCTCATCCGAATATCCCAGGTTTCCTTGGTACTGAAGTGGCTGGTCTGCAAATTCTAACTCTTCATATATATTAGCCCTGCCTGCTCTGCTAGGTTCAGAGTGCTTATGGACTGTGACTTCACCATGTGACTTCACCCAGGCTCAAACTAGCTTATCACAAAATCATCAGTCTCAGTCACCTCTCCAAAAGAACAAGATGCCAACATTTTTCTTTGGCATTCTCTTTAGTGGGCATCTGGCCTTAGTATTGCTAAGTATCCAATTTCCTCAAGCCAGTCATGCATCCCCACATCATTCACTGAAGCCAGGAGTAGAGTAAGCATGAATGTGTGTGAACACGCACATGGCCACTCTGGGAAGCTGACCTCCTCAGATTCTAAGTCTTAATGCAATATGAAGGACATGCAGCAAGGACACATTAAGGTTTCTAAAAATGTGGTACGTTTTCATTTTTCTTTCTATAACTGCAAAGTGAGAAAGCTACCACTTTACTTAAAATGTACTGACTATCTATGTCACTAAATTTCCATTAACCATTTATCGCTGGCACCAACTTACTTCCCTTAGGGTACCTTTAACCTCATGCTCAGGTGACGGCCACACCATGAGCCTTGTGCCAACAGAGGCACTTGTCCTGCAGCCATCATCAATGCCTCATATTCTTGAGAGTGCCACGGTGGATGATATTGAAGAGTGTGCATACCAAGGGGTATGAGGTGGGGGCCTTGCCCTAAAGGAGCTATCAATATGTAAAATGATAAATGTGTACATAAAATATTAAGAGCTCAAAGTATTACAGAATTAGAGTGGTAAATGGATCAAAACCATAAACCAACACGTACGGATCAGAGCAGAGAGGAGGAGAGGAAGAAAAGACTCTTGGGTTGAGTATGAGGGCATTATTCCTGATGGGTTATTAATATATCTAAAGGAAGTAAGCTTTTGGTCAGAAAGGAGGGAGGTTAACTAAGAGGACATGGTCCACTGGAAACGGCCAGTGTGCGGAGCCCATCCATTGTGAGGACGGAGGAACACGCTGACAGAGCCCGATGCCATTATGCACTAAAGAGGTTCTGAGTCCTTGCTCACCAAGCAACTCTGATACACCCACCCCCGCAGTGACCTGCAGCTTCTATACATGAAGCAATTGTTTAGGATAGCAATTGTTTAAGACAACCCATCCATCCTGTCTCTTTAAAAGTAATATTTTTGTAGTAATTTTTTTTTTTTATTGCTTTCTGACTTACACGTCAGGCTCTCATGAGCTTTTCAATGTGAGTTAGCTTCCTGGAGCATGATCAGCCACGGACACAGAAAGGATCAGAGTCCTCTGAACTTTTACAGCTGATGCCAAACTGTATCTAGGGCAGGGATTTGTGTTTCTTTTCTAAAACTGAATTTCCCTTCTTTTAGTAACAGAAGTCCGGAATTTTAGCTCCATGGCCTCACAAAATACCGTATTTTCAGCTTCCCTGTACCTTGCGTCTATATGGCTAAGTTCTGGCAAAATAACTGTAGGAAGAAGTAATGTATCCAGCTCTAGGCCATGTCTTAAAAAGACATGTGCCCTGTGCTGTCCTTTTCTCCTTCCCACTTTCTGGAAGGTGGACTCTCCACCTAAAATGAGATGAAAATGTCCTAAAGAGTGGTGAATTCGGGAACTCAGATCCCCAACACTATGGAGTCAGTTCATCCCTGTACTTTTTAATCTCAGTGACTGCATAGCAATAATTAACTTTTATGCTGTTTAAGCTATCATTATTTAGTTGGGGCATTGTTACAGCAAAAGAAATTGTATCTTAACTAATTGGGTACCATAATCAGTTTCTCTTGGAGGACAGTCATTAAATCTTCTTCAGGCCATTTGTTTCCATTCATCTCATTGGGGGACTTTCCACTGGAAACATCTACAGTAAGTCCAGCCAGTACTATAAATCAAAATAAAATGGTGAAAATGGAATATGAAAGTGCTAAGGGGAAAAATGCTCAGGGACAAGTTAAAAGGGAAAAACAATTGCAGCTACCATTATTCTTTTTAAAATTTTTATTGGAGTATAATTGATTTACAATGTTGTGTTAGTTTCAGGTGTACAGCAAAGTAGGAAATTATATATTATCTACTCTTTTTTAGATTCTTTTCTCATATAGGTTATTACACAGTACTGAGTAGAATTCCCTGTGCTATACAGTAGGTCGTTATTAGTTATTTTATATATAGCAATGTGTATCTCTCAGTCCCAACCTCTTAATTTATCCCTCCATCCCCAACATTTCCACTTTGGTAACCATGTTTGTTTTCTACGTCTGTGACTTCCTATTTTGTAAATAAGTTCATTTATACCATTGTTTTTAGGTTCCACACATAAGCAGTATCATGATATTTCTCTTTCTTTGCCTGATTTCACACAGTATGACAATCTTTAGGTCCATCCATGTTGTTACAAATGGCATTGTTTCATTCCTTTTTATGGCTGAGTAATAGTCCATTCATGCGTATGCCACGTTATCCATTCCTCTGTCAATGGACATGTAAGTTGTTTCTTGGCTATTGTAGATGGTGCTGCAGTGAACATTGGGGTGCATGTATCTTTGCAACTTATGGTTTTCTCTAGATCATATGCCCAGGGGTAAGATTACTGGATCACATGTTAGTTCTATATTTAGTGTTTTTAAGGAGTCTCCATACTATTCTCCACGATGGTTGTACCAACTTACATTCCCACCAGCAATGTAGGAGGGTTCCCTTTTCTCCATCCCCTCTACAGAGTTTATTGTTTGTAGATTTTTTGATCAGTAATCGTCTTTATTAAACAATCATTATGTCTCAGATGGTAAAGAATCCACTTTGCAATGCAGGATCCTGTGTAATGTTCAATTCGGGAAGATCCCCTGCAGAAGGAAATGGCTACCCACTCCAGTATTGCCTGCAGAATCCTGTGGACAGAGGAGCCTGGCAGGCTATACAGTCCATGGGGTTGCAACGAGTTGGACATGACTGAGCAACTAACTTGTATACGTGTCAAGTGCATTAAAGAATAGTGCTGCTGCTGCTGCTGCTGCTGCTGCTAAGTCGCTTCAGTCGTGTCCAACTCTGTGCGACCCCATAGATGGCAGCCCACCAGGCTCCCCCATCCCTGGGATTCTCCAGGCAAGAACACTGGAGTGGGTTGCCATTTCCTTCTCCACTGCATGAATGTGAATAGTGAAAGTGAAGTCGCTCAGTCATGTTTGACTCTTCGCGATCCTATGGACTGCAGCCTACTATAATCTCTGTATTTACAAATAAGTAAAACAAGGCGTAAGTGGTTTAAAAATTTGCCCAAATTAACAGAGCTAGAAAGTGGCATACCTAGGATTCAGACTCTATTCTGTTTGAATTCAGCACGTTATACTGAACAAGTCAAGCCCTAAAAGTGAGTCAGATTGATAAAACAGCAATTTTCATATCTTAGATATCATGGTTGCAAACTGGGAAGAAATTAAGATTATATACTTCAGAAAGATTTTTTAAGTACACTTATTTGATTCTCTAATATTTATATACAAGAAGAGGAATTATTCAGGACATCAAATATTTAACAAGTCATCAGATCCTTAACTTGTAGCACAAATAATGCTTTAATTTAGAACTTCCTATGGAAAAACTCAGGCATCTTGAGCAACCTGTGCTTGAAAGCTTTTGTTCAACTGTCATTAAATCTCATCACAGCCACCACATCCATCAACTCCAATTGTCTTAACAAGCCTCCAGTACATCTTAACCAAATCATTTTAGTTAGTGATCATCCTGAAAAAACTCGCGTATTTAAAGTGCTTTGATTTTTTAAAAATAACTTTAAGATGCTGAGTTAGAGTCCTCTTTGTTCATTGCTTCTTGGAACAAATATTAAAATGAAGCACTCAGCACACCCAGCATTCCGCTAGGCTTTGGGGACAAAGGGATGGAAACAGTAGAGTCTTAACCCAGAGGGGTTCATAAGAGTGGTAAACACTCATTCCTGTCAATAGAGAATCACAGTAAAATGTGAGAGGCAGAGTCATGGAGGTAAAGCGCAGCCACACTCAGGAGCTTTTCTTGGTCTTTCCCAGAGGAGTGGGGTCTTCAGGGCAGTGCCATATTCTCTCCTCTTCCCCTTATCTGACAGTTCTCTGTTCCATTCCCACCAGTCTCTCAGGAGAGAACACTTGGAGAGAGAGCCGACTGAAGGCAGTAGTTCCTTATGAAACACATCAATCAGTTCAGTTCAGTCGCTCAGTCGTGTCCAACTCTTTGTGACCCCATGGACTGCAGCACAGCAGGCTTCCCTGTCCATCACCAACTCATGGAGCTTACTCAAACTCATGTCCATCTAGTTGGTGTTGCCATCCAACCATCTCATCCTCTGTCATCCCCTTCTCCTGCCTTCAATCTTTCCCAGCATCAGGGTCTTTTCTAAGGAGTCAGTTCTTCAGGTGGCCAAAGTATTGGCGCTTCAGCTTCACATCAGTCCTTCCAATGAATATTCAGGACTGATTTCCTTTAGAATTGATTGATTTGGTCTCCTTGCAGTCCAGCGGACTCTCAAGAGTCTTCTCCAACACCCCAGTTCAAAAGCATCAGACACATCATAACAATGCATATTTGTGCCAAGAAATTTAAAATTTAAATGTAGGCCGATTGGTCATTGTCTCTTTATCCTGAACTGTTGTTGGCTTATCCTTGTAGAAGAGATGAACTTACACAGTTTCTTAAGAAAAATCTTCAAAGCTCAATTACCTTGGTAGTTTTTAGAAAATGTAATTTGCTTATTTAATTTTAGGACTATTGTTGAAACTTGGCCTCTGCTCCCTGATGCTGAACAGAAATGTAGAGACAGAGGTTTGGGTGAAGTAGAAAAGAATAGCTTTATTGCTGGCCAAGCAAAGGGGGCCACAGCAGGGGTGTGTGTGTGTGTGTGTGTCCATGTGTGTGTGTCCGTGTGTGTGTGTCCGTGTGTGTGTGTGTGTCCCTCTTCTGCCCTCCTGGAGGAGTAGAGAGGAATCTTGCAGAGTTCAGGGAGCAGGGCATGATCAGCTGTGGACAGTTGTTGGGTTGATTGGCATCAAGATGAAATTTCAAGCATCATCAACCTTCTGGTTTCAACCAGTCTAGGGTCTATATTCTTGTGGTCAGTAATTTTCATCTGGAGGGAGGGTGTCTGCTTCATGTAAAAACAATTTAGGAATGTGTGTCAGGGCTTTATCTGTATCTTTCGGAGAACTGTGAATACAGTGATTCTGTGCTGTGGCAGATTTACAGTCTAAACTGTTACCAGTTCCCCCACCCAAAAGCTATTTTTTTGTTTCTGCATCTTCACATTTCCCCACCATTAACTCTTTTTTTTTTTTTTGCAACTTTTATTTTTTATTTAATTTTTTAAAAAATTTATTTATTTATTTATTTTTAATTTTTACTTTACAATTCTGTATTGGTTTTGGCATAGATTGACATGAATCCACCACAGGTGTACATGCGTTCCCAAACATGAACCCCCCTCCCACCCCCCTCCCCACAACATCTCTCTGGGTCATCCCCGCGCGTCAGCCCCAAGCGTGTCATATCCTGCATCAGACATAAACTGGCATTTCGATTCTTACATGATATTATACATGTTTCAATGCCATTCTCCCAAATCATCACACCCTCTCCC
>NW_024070202.1:31323045-31323553 GCF_014754425.2 Oryx dammah | reverse complement strand
GTTTTACTTCTTCTTTTCCAATTTGGATTCCTTTTATTTCTTTTTCTGCTCTGATTGCTGTGGCTAAAACTTCCAGAACTATGTTGAATAGTAGTGGTGAAAGTGGGCACCCTTGTCTTGTTCCTGACTTAAGGGGAAATGCTTTCAATTTTTCACCATTGAGGATAATGTTTGCTGTGGGTTTGTCATATATAGCTTTTATTATATTGAGGTATGTTCCTTCTATTCCTGCTTTCTGGAGAGTTTTTATCATAAATGGATGTTGAATTTTGTCAAAGGCCTTCTCTGCATCTATTGAGATAATCATATGGTTTTTATTTTTCAATTTGTTAATGTGGTGAATTACATTGATTGATTTGCGGATGTTGAAGAATCCTTGCATCCCTGGGATAAAGCCCACTTGGTCATGGTGTACGATCTTGTTAATGTGTTGTTGGATTCTGATTGCTAGAATTTTGTTGAGGATTTTTGCATCTATGTTCATCAGTGATATTGGCCTGTAGTTTTC